>NC_048232.1:2922559-2929392 GCF_002007445.2 Ailuropoda melanoleuca | reverse complement strand
TCTCTATTTTGAATGTGGTATTGTTAGCACCTCGCTATTCACAGGGTTAGTGTTTCCAGTTAAGTTTTGTATTATTTCTGTTCCCCACCCCCTTCCACAGCCCCCAGGCCTGCCGCCTGGGGTTAGCTGTGTGTTGCAGGTACAAGTGATGTCGTATCTCAGGCAGCAACCGCTGCTCTAACAGGACGGCACAGATGGGGCTTAAACAGGCTCCAGAGGCTGGAGGTCCAAGATCCAGGCGGCGGCAGGTCTGGGGTCCTCTGAGACCCCGCTTCCTGGCTCACAGACGGCATCTTCTCGCTGTGTCTTCCCATGAGGGCAGGGGCGATGGGCTTTCTGGGGTCTCTGTTATAGGAACACTAATCCCATCATGGGACCCCCATCACGACCTCATCCCCTTTCACAGGCCCTGCCTCCTAACATCATCACAAGGGGGGTGTCAGCATATGCACTTGGGGTGACACCAGCAATCCGTCCATCCTAGGCAGCTTTGTCGTGTGCTCCTCACTGCATCTCTGACGGCCCCTGAGCACCTCATTCAACAGCCAGTCCAGGGAAGAGCCTATGTTCGCCACAGACGTTCTTGGCCGCTGGGTCCTTAGAAGCAGAAAAAAACTTTGATCCTGTCGGTGGTACATGGGACTTCTAGCCACAGTGCATTGTCTGCCACCAGTGGGGTTGAGGCTGGGGGACAGAGCACAGGAAGTGGTGGCCCCCGCAGCCTGCGTCCCGGCACCGTGGTCCGTTTGCATGAGAAGAACAGGTGCAAACAGAAGTGGGACTGAGGGGGGCAAGCTCGGGCCACTGGAGAGGTCCCTCAGGATCTTGGACAAACTCCTGTCCCACATGACGTTTTACAAGTTGGGATGCGTGTCAGTCACGCTGTAGCCCTGCGCCGAAACTCACCAGAAATGCTGACCTAGAAATCGATAACGTTGGGGTGCTCAGTGAGGTGAGAATGGAAGCAGAGACAGAGGTGTGGACACGCCGGGGAAGGAGGTGTCTGAACTGCTCCCCACCCGGCTCCCTCTGGTGAAGACCTGCTCATGTTCATCTCGGGGATGCTGCTAAGCAGAGGGAGGAAGACAAGACCTCATGAGGGAAACAGGGACTTCTGTTCAAAGTTGGTTTTTCAGGATGTCCCGTGGAGGGCTAGTCTCACACNTCACATGTGCTTAGCTTGTGTGTTTGCGTCTTCACCTCCTCCAATGACCATAGAAAATAAATGTGCTTCCGCACTGGGGGACTCCCACCCCGTCTCCACCTCTTGTCCTTGGAATGCTCTCTGACACCCCCCAATGCAAGTCTATGAAAACCAAGGTGAACACACAGCTACAAGACGCAGAGGCTTCCTGCTCTCATCCCTGCTCTAGAATAGAATCACAGATCTCAGATACACGCCCCAGCACGTTTCTGCAGGGATCCGCAGAGCGCTCTGGTCTACCAGCCCCGTAGCGGTCATCCGCCATCACCATCACCTGCTACCCCAGACCACAGCCCCCGTGCATTTACTAGCTTGCTCATTTATCTCCGATGGACACGCCGCCACCACCCCCGGATGTGAGCCCCATGAGGACAGAGCCTTACTTGTCGACCGCACCTCCCAAGACTACCACATTTCTTGGGATGCAGTAGGAATTCAATAACTACTATGGAATGAATGATTGAATAGTTACAATGATTACGCTGGGGAGGAAAAAAACTAGGAAACTGAGAAAATGAAGTTTACTTTTCACTGAATTCCTTCAAGTTTGATTTTTAAAATCTATAGCAAGCAGTGTATTACTGAGAATGACGAAGCCTGGAAGTAAATAACCCTTCATCCAAAAGGTGAACCTGTGCTGAGAGCGTCTGTCACATTCTCTCAGGCCATCGGAGGAAAGACAGGGCAGCCCGAGGACCTGTCAGCGGTGTCCGGACCCCTCGCTCTCCTCGAGGTCCCGAAAGCAATCCCAGAACGTTCCCTTCCTCCAATGCAAGAAGGGAGGAGCTTACAGCAGGAGGGACCAGCTACGTCCCTGCAGGTGCCTCCCCCTGGGCGTGGGGACCCTAGTCACTGAGACTTCCAGGACATGGCAGAGTATGTGGCCACAAACGGGTGACACCACGGGGGTGCAGTGACCAGCCAGGTGCCCCACCTGAGTGGTGGCTGTCAGGTACGGGAGCCTTCTTGTCTGTGGTGAGGGGCAGCTTGAAAGCGCGGGTCATGTCATGAACGTGGGTCGGCCTCATTTATGTTCTTGTCTAGGAAATTGGCTTTGCCTTGTGCAGAACTAGGCTGGATGGGTTGGTTCTGTTGGGAAAAGCTTTTTCTAGGGGAAGAGTGGAAATATCAAACAAAGAAAAGGTTCTGAGAAAGGTCAGTGCTCCATGTCCTGCTATTGTTCTGTGACGCCCCCGAAAAACAACAGGTGGTGAAGGCGCCCCGAGGGATCCCGGAGCGTGTGTTCCTAGCACCGCGAGCAGCCAGAGGAAGTAGCTGGGGGCGGGTCAGACGCAGGTGGGACCGGCGGCCCCGTGAGTCGTCTCTGGGCCACGTGTAGCAGCCACAGCTTGCAAAATAGGAAGAGGGGAAAAAATAGAGAGAAAGGTGGACATGCGGCAGGGGAGACAAAAGCCACACTCTATTCCTCAAAAGGCAATAAAATACATGACCACTGGGAGCTGAGAGATGACATGTTTTGTGGGAATCGATCTGGAAAACAAAGAAATAGAGAAAAATTGGGCAAGTCAGGAGTTAGGGGAGTCCGTGAATAGCGTGATATTTAGCAGAGGGGAGGCTGTCATGCCCCTGATTGTGCTGGAACCGACGCAGGACAACTGAGACTGCCATGCTCTGACCCACCGATGGCTTCTTGATACTCACTTCTGAAGACGAAGGACTGGGAGGTGCTCCACTCTCGTGTCCTGGGTTCATCACACTGAATGACTGACTAACGTCCCCCAGCCCGCCAGAACTCCCAGACACAACTGTCTGCCCACCAAGGGCCGGGGATGTCCCCAGGCCTGCTGACACGGATCTGGTGGTGTTGGGGGAAGCTCTTCTCTTACCCGGATGAGGGCATGGGCAGTAAGCATGGACACACACTGTCAGTTACGGACGGTTAACCACAGATCGCTACACGCCAGGGCCAACGCTGCAGACCAGAATCCACACCACACACCAGGATCAATACTGCAAGCCGGGATCCATGCCACAGACCAGGGTCCACACCACAGACCAGGGTCCACGCCACAGACCAGGGTCCACGCCACAGACCAGGGTCCACACCACAGGCCAGGTCCACGCCACAGACCAGGGTCCACGACACAGAGCAGGGTCCACACCACAGACCAGGGTCCACGCCACACGCCAGGATCCACACTGCTATGAGCCACTTCCCAACACCTTCCTTTCCCAGGGTTCTGTTCCACGCACTGAGTGGACTGTTTTCTCCCTGCTAATCCCTGCCCACAGCTCCTCCTCGGTTCCCTGTGTGGCGGGGGCCGGTGATACAGTGGTTGATCAGTGTTGGTTCCTTCCCGTCTCCCTGTGGGGTGCCCGTGGCTCCCCAGCTGCTGGTGCCCCTCCTCTGCAGGGTGAGGCAGCTATCTCGCGAGCCTGTTTCCTTCAGTGACCTGAGTGGTCGCTGCAAGGACACATGTTTGCGGATGACACACCAGAACCACGGCAGAATGTCCACGTACAGAGTCCGGGCCAGCCTGCCCCTTCCATGGCTCTTGCACATGTCCGAGCGCCTTCAGCTGACGCGTCCTCTCATTCTGGGATCTGCTGCTTTGTCCTAAGCGTCAGATTTACGAGACGCTGTGTTTCCGTGAACACCGGTCTTCCCCACGGCCCCAGAGCGCGTGGCCGGCAGGCCTGGGTTCACGTGCAGATTCAGACAGCTGTCCCGCGATCCGTCACCGTGGCTCTGACTGTGACAGAGCCCCAGTCAGCACGAAGCCTGAGACAGGTGGCAAGGCCAGCCTGCAGACCGCGCTGCTGAGAGAGGCCCTCCAATTCAAGGGGAACCAGTGACCCCAGGACAGAAAGTGAGTTCTGGGTGAGGGTAAAGGATGGTAGTGTCTGGTCAGCCTGACGGGAGTGACTTCACGGGAGTGACATAAAGCTTCTCTTCTCGGCTACGTCAGGATGTGGCTTCGTGATTTGGTCTGTGTCCCCATCCCTGGCACAGAGCTCCCGAAACTCTCGCAGTTTGCAAAGGATAAGGGGCACGATGGTGAAAGGGGTGTCTTGTTTTCACATCAGGCCCCTTGGAACCACACCTCAGGTCGTGCTGGGGTGACTTCTGGAAAGCCCCAGAGGATGTGGCTGGTGGCCAGGGGACCCAGCCATGCGAGGATGGGGTTGGAATCTCCAGCCCCATTCCCTCATCTCTGGGGAGGGGAGATGGACAGAGCTGAAATCAATCACAAAAAGCCAGTGATTGATTTAATTATGCCTCTGTAATGAAGCCTCCATAAAAACCCAAAAGGAGGGTTGGTGAACCTCTGGGTTGGTGGGCACGTGGAGGCGCGGATGGGTGGGTGGCGCCCTGGACAGGGCACAGGGACTCCTCGCTGTCTCCCACAAGCGTCGCTCCCTGCATCCCTCCCGTCTGGCTGTTCCTGAGTTGCGTCCTTTGTAATAACTTGTCATGAAGCAGTAAACAGTCTTCCTGTCAGTGACAAGGACAGGTGGCAGCTGAGACAGGAGACCCGTGCTGCAGTGGGGTTGTCTCGTCGGGCTGAACCTGTCACCTGCAGGGCTCGCACTAACCCCAGGCAGACAGTGTCAGGACCGAGCTCCGTCTCGGGGTACCCAGTGAGTGTGCCCCGCGTCCTGCAGGTGCCTGGAGCTGAAGCATACAGGTCTAGAAGGACTTCCTCCTGCATGGCTGGGGGTGGACAGTGTACCAGGCTTCGCGGCAGTAAACACCGTGGAGATGGAGTTTCTCCAACATGGATGCGTGAGCACAAACAGTGGATCCAGATGGGACCTGAGATCCCACCTTTGCCACAAACCCCCACCTGCACCCGCACCACGCCGCCTGCCCTGGGCCCACGCCCTGAGTGGTAAAAATGAAACCGAAGTGATCATCAGTGGCTTTCTGGAGAATTTCAGCCAGACACTTCTTTCTCCTCATACCCGCGGACTCCTCCAAAGCCCGACGTTGGGTCAAGTTCTAAATCACAAAAACACATACTTGCTCTGTCTCTCCTTCAGAACGGAAGACCTCCGCGCTCGCAAACAGCTCAGCTACCTGCCAGACTGTCGCGGGGTCTGACGCAGGGCCACGTGAGAAAGAAGCATGCAGGGACACAGAGCGACCAGGACCTCAGGAGCGAGTTCACCTGGCCCAGGACCGAGGGAGAAGCCCCCTCTCCCATGCTGTCCTCCTAGCCCTACCCTACGCCTTCTGAGCTTTCTCCACTCTTCCACAGGCTCACCTCCATTCAGCCATTTGATTTCCGTTCACACACTCACTTCAACCGTCTCATTCAGGGATCTTGAACATCAGAGTTAGGTTAGGGTCACTCTAACAGGCACACAGAAAAAAATAAAAGTAAAAGCCACGGCTTGCTCAAGATGGGACGTTTTCTCCCTTACGTAGCTAACAAGTCCAGAAGTAGCAAGTCAGGGCCGCAGTGGCAGCTTTCTGGGACATGGGGCCCCAGACGCTTACATCTTGCTGCTCTGCCATTCTTAGCCTTTGGCTTCATGGTCAAAAATGGCTGCGTGGGCACCAGCCATCACTTCCACACAGAGGCCAGGAAGAGATGGAGGGGAAGCCCGCATTCTGTCCTTTAAAGGAGTCCCATATGTCAGTCGGGATTTGTCCCCATGTCATACCTAGCTACAAGGGGGGCAGGGAAGCATCTTTGCTGACGTGCCATGTGCAAAGCTGGAGTTCTTCTGTGGAGGGAGAGGGGGATGCCTTCTGATACAGCCAGGAGTGTGTGGCCAGCTCGCTCCATTCAGCCTCCGGTGCCTCCCTCCTAACTAAGAACTGACATCTGCTGTGCACCCTTTGTGTGCACAAATGTGGGCACGATTGTCCGAGGACAGCCCAGGAGCGAGGCCAGCGCAGCTGCAGGAGCGTGCCGAGGTTACCCGCAGGCTGCTGAGCTCGTGAGGATGCGAACGAGGCATGTCCCACCTTAAAACTGTCACCACTCTCCGGGCGCCTCGGTGGATCGGTGGGTTGAGCGTCCGGCTCTTGGTTTCGGCTCAGGTCATGACCACAGGCTTGTGAGATCAAGTCCCACGCCAGGCTCCGTGCTCGGAGGGGAGTCTGCTTGAGATTCTCCCTCTCCCTGTGACCCTCCCCCTGCTCACACATGCGCTCTCTCTCTCTCTCTCAAATAAATAAATAAACAAAATCTAAGAAAAACAAAAAACAAAAAGCCCTCGTCCCCGCTCTCATTGGATTCCGGCACGGTTTTGATGACACAGCCGGAACTCCACAGAGATGCACCCAAGGCCCTCATTCCTAAGTGCCCGGGCTCTGCGCAGAAAGACGGATGGCCAGCGTCTTATCTCAGCCCTAGGACCGCAGATCAGAAGCTCTTTGCTCCACTCTTTGTTTCTCCTCTTCTTCCTTTTCTTTATTCCCTTCCTTCTCTCTCTCTGTCTCTCTCTTTTTTTTTTTTTTTTTTTCTTTTGAGTCGTTGGAGAGGGTTGTCCAGCACAGGCAGCCGCCTCTCTGGTTCAGATCCACACAGTATGTCCTTCCTGCCTTGGCAGGTGCATCCTCCCCATTCCTTTTTTTTTTTTTTAAGATTTTATTTATTCATTTGATACAGAGAGAGAAAGCGTGCCCAGGAGTGGGGGAGGGGAGGAGAGAGGA
>NC_048232.1:2913217-2920930 GCF_002007445.2 Ailuropoda melanoleuca | reverse complement strand
AGAGGTTCACCAATGATGGGCCACCGCTAGGCGTAGGATTACGTCACATCCAGGGTCGTCTCTCATGGTGCCTCAGTTATAGTAAGGACATGGGATGACTGTGTACAGTCTAATATCACAACATGTACATGTTAGTTTAAGTACTTTGGGGCACTAGACCACATTAACGGATCCCTTCAACAACAACAAAAAGTGTTTGCTACCTGCAATGCAGCAAGCCCTAGAACAAGATGCAAGATACGAATTTTGACACATTGCAAATCAAACATCTCTCAAGGTCCAAGGGCTCTGACACATGAGGTAAGTGTAGACCGAATTGACTTGCTAATTATGCATCTCTAATCATGGGAACCCCACCATGCGCTCTCACTCACTGAGTATGGAGGGGGAAGAATCAGTAACGGTGGTCCTGTCCCCACCGTAAGAGCAGTGTGGGTCAGTCTGAAAGCCTGGTGCTCTGGGCAGGACCAGAGCAAATGTAATCCAGCAGAGCAGGGGGAAAAAGCAGGCGCACACCCACCTAGAATGCAGGGAAATCTAATTGTCCTGAGGAATCACACGCCGCTCGGTAATTAAGACCAGAAAATATATTTCCCCACCTTCCCAGATTGACTTTGGAGAAAAAAATTTCATTCCCACCAGAACACAAAGTCTAGGCCCTCTTTTTTGGCAAGAGAAGGAGAATCTTTGGTCCGTCCCCTCTCAAGGTCAGACAGGTGACAAGCAGGTACAGAGTGTCACTGAAATAAAAGAGACTTCACAGTAATGACAAGAGAAACATCGCAGGAATGGAATACTGTGCACGCCAGGCCAGCCAAGAAGATCTCCCTTGGAATTCTTAGCATTTCATTCATTCTGGTCCTTATTCTGTGTCCACCGCCACCACCTCACGTGCGAATCCACACTGGCTAAATCTCTATTTTGAATGTGGTATTGTTAGCACCTCGCTATTCACAGGGTTAGTGTTTCCAGTTAAGTTTTGTATTATTTCTGTTCCCCACCCCCTTCCACAGCCCCCAGGCCTGCCGCCTGGGGTTAGCTGTGTGTTGCAGGTACAAGTGATGTCGTATCTCAGGCAGCAACCGCTGCTCTAACAGGACGGCACAGATGGGGCTTAAACAGGCTCCAGAGGCTGGAGGTCCAAGATCCAGGCTCAGGCAGCAACCGCTGCTCTAACAGGATGGCACAGACGGGGCTTAAACAGGCTCCGGAGGCTGGAGGTCCAAGATCCAGGTGGCGGCAGGTCTGGGGTCCTCTGAGACCCCGCTTCCTGGCTCACAGACGGCATCTTCTCGCTGTGTCTTCCCATGAGGGCAGGGGCGATGGGCTTTCTGGGGTCTCTGTTATAGGAACACTAATCCCATCATGGGACCCCCATCATGACCTCATCCCCTCTCACAGGCCCTGCCTCCTAACATCATCACAAGGGGGGTGTCAGCATATGCACTTGGGGGGACACCAGCAATCCGTCCGTCCTATGCAGCTTTGCCGTGTGCTCCTCACTGCATCTCTGACGGCCCCTGAGCACCTCATTCAACAGCCAGTCCAGGGAAGAGCCTATGTTCGCCACAGACGTTCTTGGCCGCTGGGTCCTTAGAAGCAGAAAAAAACTTTGATCCTGTCGGTGGTACATGGGACTTCTAGCCACAGTGCATTGTCTGCCACCAGTGGGGTTGAGGCTGGGGGACAGAGCACAGGAAGTGGTGGCCCCCGCAGCCTGCGTCCCGGCACCGTGGTCCGTTTGCATGAGAAGAACAGGTGCAAACAGAAGTGGGACTGAGGGGGGCAAGCTCGGGCCACTGGAGAGGTCCCTCAGGATCTTGGACAAACTCCTGTCCCACATGACGTTTTACAAGTTGGGATGCGTGTCAGTCACGCTGTAGCCCTGCGCCGAAACTCACCAGAAATGCTGACCTAGAAATCGATAACGTTGGGGTGCTCAGTGAGGTGAGAATGGAAGCAGAGACAGAGGTGTGGACACGCCGGGGAAGGAGGTGTCTGAACTGCTCCCTGCCCGGCTCCCTCTGGTGAAGACCTGCTCATGTTCATCTTGGGGATGCTGCTAAGCAGAGGGAGGAAGACAAGACCTCATGCGGGAAACAGGGACTTCTGTTCAAAGTTGTTTTTTCAGGATGTCCTGTGGAGGGCTAGTCTCACATGTGCTTAGCTTGTGTGTTTGCGTCTTCACCTCCTCCAATGACCATAGAAAATAAATGTGCTTCCGCACTGGGGGACTCCCACCCCGTCTCCACCTCTTGTCCTTGGAATGCTCTCTGACACCCCCCAATGCAAGTCTATGAAAACCAAGGTGAACACACAGCTACAAGACGCAGAGGCTTCCTGCTCTCATCCCTGCTCTAGAATAGAATCACAGATCTCAGATACGCGCCCCAGCACATTTCTGCAGGGATCCGCAGAGCGCTCTGGTCTACCAGCCCCGTAGCGGTCATCCGCCATCACCATCACCTGCTACCCCAGACCACAGCCCCCGTGCATTTACTAGCTTGCTCATTTATCTCCGATGGACACGCCGCCACCACCCCCGGATGTGAGCCCCATGAGGACAGAGCCTTACTTGTCGACCGCACCTCCCAAGACTACCACATTTCTTGGGATGCAGTAGGAATTCAATAACTACTATGGAATGAATGATTGAATAGTTACAATGATTACGCTGGGGAGGAAAAAAACTAGGAAACTGAGAAAATGAAGTTTACTTTTCACTGAATTCCTTCAAGTTTGATTTTTAAAATCTATAGCAAGCAGTGTATTACTGAGAATGACGAAGCCTGGAAGTAAATAACCCTTCATCCAAAAGGTGAACCTGTGCTGAGAGCGTCTGTCACATTCTCTCAGGCCATCGGAGGAAAGACAGGGCAGCCCGAGGACCTGTCAGCGGTGTCCGGACCCCTCGCTCTCCTCGAGGTCCCGAAAGCAATCCCAGAACGTTCCCTTCCTCCAATGCAAGAAGGGAGGAGCTTACAGCAGGAGGGACCAGCTACGTCCCTGCAGGTGCCTCCCCCTGGGCGTGGGGACCCTAGTCACTGAGACTTCCAGGACATGGCAGAGTATGTGGCCACAAACGGGTGACACCACGGGGGTGCAGTGACCAGCCAGGTGCCCCACCTGAGTGGTGGCTGTCAGGTACGGGAGCCTTCTTGTCTGTGGTGAGGGGCAGCTTGAAAGCGCGGGTCATGTCATGAACGTGGGTCGGCCTCATTTATGTTCTTGTCTAGGAAATTGGCTTTGCCTTGTGCAGAACTAGGCTGGATGGGTTGGTTCTGTTGGGAAAAGCTTTTTCTAGGGGAAGAGTGGAAATATCAAACAAAGAAAAGGTTCTGAGAAAGGTCAGTGCTCCATGTCCTGCTATTGTTCTGTGACGCCCCCGAAAAACAACAGTTGGTGAAGGGGCCCCGAGGGATCCCGGAGCGTGTGTTCCTAGCACGGCGAGCAGCCAGAGGAAGTAGCTGGGGGCGGGTCAGACGCAGGTGGGACCGGCGGCCCCGTGAGTCGTCTCTGGGCCACGTGTAGCAGCCACAGCTTGCAAAATAGGAAGAGGGGAAAAACTAGAGAGAAAGGTGGACATGCGGCAGGGGAGACAAAAGCCACACTCTATTCCTCAAAAGGCAATAAAATACATGACCACTGGGAGCTGAGAGATGACATGTTTTGTGGGAATCGATCTGGAAAACAAAGAAATAGAGAAAAATTGGGCAAGTCAGGAGTTAGGGGAGTCCGTGAATAGCGTGATATTTAGCAGAGGGGAGGCTGTCATGCCCCTGATTGTGCTGGAACCGACGCAGGACAACTGAGACTGCCATGCTCTGACCCACCGATGGCTTCTTGATACTCACTTCTGAAGACGAAGGACTGGGAGGTGCTCCACTCTCGTGTCCTGGGTTCATCACACTGAATGACTGACTAACGTCCCCCAGCCCGCCAGAACTCCCAGACACAACTGTCTGCCCACCAAGGGCCGGGGATGTCCCCAGGCCTGCTGACACGGATCTGGTGGTGTTGGGGGAAGCTCTTCTCTTACCCGGATGAGGGCATGGGCAGTAAGCATGGACACACACTGTCAGTTACGGACGGTTAACCACAGATCGCTACACGCCAGGGCCAACGCTGCAGACCAGAATCCACACCACACACCAGGATCAATACTGCAAGCCGGGATCCACGCCACAGACCAGGGTCCACACCACAGACCAGGGTCCACGCCACAGACCAGGGTCCACGCCACAGACCAGGTCCACGCCACAGACCAGGGTCCACGCCACAGACNCGCCACAGACCAGGGTCCACACCACAGGCCAGGTCCACGCCACAGACCAGGGTCCACGCCACAGACCAGGTCCACGCCACAGACCAGGGTCCACGACACAGAGCAGGGTCCACACCAACAGACCAGGGTCCACGCCACACGCCAGGATCCACACTGCTATGAGCCACTTCCCAACACCTTCCTTTCCCAGGGTTCTGTTCCACGCACTGAGTGGACTGTTTTCTCCCTGCTAATCCCTGCCCACAGCTCCTCCTCGGTTCCCTGTGTGGCGGGGGCCGGTGATACAGTGGTTGATCAGTGTTGGTTCCTTCCCGTCTCCCTGTGGGGTGCCCGTGGCTCCCCAGCTGCTGGTGCCCCTCCTCTGCAGGGTGAGGCAGCTATCTCGCGAGCCTGTTTCCTTCAGTGACCTGAGTGGTCGCTGCAAGGACACATGTTTGCGGATGACACACCAGAACCACGGCAGAATGTCCACGTACAGAGTCCGGGCCAGCCTGCCCCTTCCGTGGCTCTTGCACACGTCCGAGCGCCTTCAGCTGACGCGTCCTCTCATTCTGGGATCTGCTGCTTTGTCCTAAGCGTCAGATTTACGAGACGCTGTGTTTCCGTGAACACCGGTCTTCCCCACGGCCCCAGAGCGCGTGGCCGGCAGGCCTGGGTTCACGTGCAGATTCAGACAGCTGTCCCGCGATCCGTCACCGTGGCTCTGACTGTGACAGAGCCCCAGTCAGCACGAAGCCTGAGACAGGTGGCAAGGCCAGCCTGCAGACCGCGCTGCTGAGAGAGGCCCTCCAATTCAAGGGGAACCAGTGACCCCAGGACAGAAAGTGAGTTCTGGGTGAGAGTAAAGGATGGTAGTGTCTGGTCAGCCTGACGGGAGTGACTTCACGGGAGTGACATAAAGCTTCTCTTCTCGGCTACGTCAGGATGTGGCTTCGTGATTTGGTCTGTGTCCCCATCCCTGGCACAGAGCTCCCGAAACTCTCGCAGTTTGCGAAGGATAAGGGGCACGATGGTGAAAGGGGTGTCTTGTTTTCACATCAGGCCCCTTGGAACCACACCTCAGGTCGTGCTGGGGTGACTTCTGGAAAGCCCCAGAGGATGTGGCTGGTGGCCAGGGGACCCAGCCATGCGAGGATGGGGTTGGAATCTCCAGCCCCATTCCCTCATCTCTGGGGAGGGGAGATGGACAGAGCTGAAATCAATCACAAAAAGCCAGTGATTGATTTAATTATGCCTCTGTAATGAAGCCTCCATAAAAACCCAAAAGGAGGGTTGGTGAACCTCTGGGTTGGTGGGCACGTGGAGGCGCGGATGGGTGGGTGGCGCCCTGGACAGGGCACAGGGACTCCTCGCTGTCTCCCACAAGCGTCGCTCCCTGCATCCCTCCCGTCTGGCTGTTCCTGAGTTGCGTCCTTTGTAATAACTTGTCATGAAGCAGTAAACAGTCTTCCTGTCAGTGACAAGGACAGGTGGCAGCTGAGACAGGAGACCCGTGCTGCAGTGGGGTTGTCTCGTCGGGCTGAACCTGTCACCTGCAGGGCTCGCACTAACCCCAGGCAGACAGTGTCAGGACTGAGCTCCGTCTCGGGGTACCCAGTGAGTGTGCCCCGCGTCCTGCAGGTGCCTGGAGCCGGAGCATATAGGTCTAGAAGGACTTCCTCCTGCATGGCTGGGGGTGGACAGTGTACCAGGCTTCGCGGCAGTAAACACCGTGGAGATGGAGTTTCTCCAACATGGATGCGTGAGCACAAACAGTGGATCCAGATGGGACCTGAGATCCCACCTTTGCCACAAACCCCCACCTGCACCCGCACCACGCCGCCTGCCCTGGGCCCACGCCCCGAGGGGTAAAAATGAAACCGAAGTGATCATCAGTGGCTTTCTGGAGAATTTCAGCCAGACACTTCTTTCTCCTCATACCCGCGGACTCCTCCAAAGCCCGACGTTGGGTCAAGTTCTAAATCACAAAAACACATACTTGCTCTGTCTCTCCTTCAGAACGGAAGACCTCCGCGCTCGCAAACAGCTCAGCTACCTGCCAGACTGTCGCGGGGTCTGACGCAGGGCCACGTGAGAAAGAAGCATGCAGGGACACAGAGCGACCAGGACCTCAGGAGCGAGTTCACCTGGCCCAGGACCGAGGGAGAAGCCCCCTCTCCCATGCTGTCCTCCTAGCCCTACCCTACGCCTTCTGAGCTTTCTCCACTCTTCCACAGGCTCACCTCCATTCAGCTATTTGATTTCCGTTCACACACTCACTTCAACCGTCTCATTCAGGGATCTTGAACATCAGAGTTAGGTTAGGGTCACTCTAACAGGCACACAGAAAAAAATAAAAGTAAAAGCCACGGCTTGCTCAAGATGGGACGTTTTCTCCCTTACGTAGCTAACAAGTCCAGAAGTAGCAAGTCAGGGCCGCAGTGGCAGCTTTCTGGGACGTGGGGCCCCAGACGCTTACATCTTGCTGCTCTGCCATTCTTAGCCTTCGGCTTCATGGTCAAAAATGGCTGCCTGGGCACCAGCCATCACTTCCACACAGAGGCCAGGAAGAGATGGAGGGGAAGCCCGCATTCTGTCCTTTAAAGGAGTCCCATATGTCGGTCGGGATTTAGCCCCATGTCATACCTAGCTACAAGGGGGGCAGGGAAACATCTTTGCTGACGTGCCATGTGCAAAGCTGGAGTTCTTCTGTGGAGGGAGAGGGGGATGCCTTCTGATACAGCCAGGAGTGTGTGGCCAGCTCGCTCCATTCAGCCTCCGGTGCCTCCCTCCTAACTAAGAACTGACATCTGCTGTGCACCCTTTGTGTGCACAAATGTGGGCACGATTGTCCGAGGACAGCCCAGGAGCGAGGCCAGCACAGCTGCAGGAGCGTGCCGAGGTTACCCGCAGGCTGCTGAGCTCGTGAGGATGCGAACGAGGCATGTCCCACCTTAAAACTGTCACCACTCTCCGGGCACCTCGGTGGATCGGTGGGTTGAGCATCCGGCTCTTGGTTTCGGCTCAGGTCATGACCACAGGCTTGTGAGATCAAGTCCCACACCAGGCTCCGTGCTCGGAGGGGAGTCTGCTTGAGATTCTCCCTCTCCCTGTGCCCCTCCCCCTGCTCACACATGCGCTCTCTCTCTCTCTCAAATAAATAAATAAACAAAATCTAAGAAAAACAAAAAACAAAAAGCCCTCGTCCCCGCTCTCATTGGATTCCGGCACGGTTTTGATGACACAGCCGGAACTCCACAGAGATGCACCCAAGGCCCTCATTCCTAAGTGCCCGGGCTCTGCGCAGAAAGACGGATGGCCAGCGTCTTATCTCAGCCCTAGGACCGCAGATCAGAAGCTCTTTGCTCCACTCTTTGTTTCTCCTCTTCTTCCTTTTCTTTATTCCCTTCCTTCTCTCTCTCTGTCTCTCTCTTTTTTTTTTTTTTTTT
>NC_048232.1:2911232-2912788 GCF_002007445.2 Ailuropoda melanoleuca | reverse complement strand
TGAGGCATTCCCTGAGATGCTCTGGGACTTGCCTCCCACTTCCCATGACTGTGGCCAAACTAGGCGAATCTCTGTCAACACCATGTGCTGGCCCCGGGCCTTGTGAGTTCCCGCTGCACTTTGACCACATCTCCAAGTTCACCTCCTGCCATGGCATCTTGCTGAGCCAGAGTTTAGTAGTAGAAACGAGTAGTAGAAACGTGCCAGGGGCTGGGGAGGGGGTGGGAACTAGGCTTGGATGGGGAGTTTGGAGGGATGGGAAAGTTCTGGAGATGATGGGGGTGGTGGTAACACTGCAATGCGCATATGTTTAATGCCGCTCAACCATGCACTTAAAATGGTTAAGATGGTAGATTTTACGTTATGTATATTTTACCACAAGGAAACAAATTACCTTGTTAATTTACAGAAAAAGGTCCTTCGTTTCCCTAGATGATAAACCCTGAGGCAGGACGCTGTCTCACACAGAGCACACAGATGTTTCTCAAAGGCTTTTGTTGTGTGAGTGAATAATGGGTGTTTAATTGCTTAGATAATTTACCACCTTCTTAATTTAATTAATTATCTGACACTTTCTCAGTACCAGGGCTCCCTTTCCTACCAACAGAAGAAAAAACTGTATCTTTTCTCCGTCTGGGTCTAGTACGTTCAGACCCAAATCACTCGGCAGAGATCAGCTCAGGAAAGGCACCCACGTCCAACAGGGCGCGCATAGCAGGAAGTGTGAACTGAAGCAGATCACCAAAAAGCCACTCTGCCACTGCCCAGATCTTTCTGGAAAGGCATGGAATGGGCGCGGTCAGCTCCTTCCCTCTCCAAAAGCCTACGAGGCTGTGGAAACCTGGTAAGGAGGGAAGACGCGGGCTCAGGGACGAGAGTTCCTGGGCTGGGGCTCCGGCTTCCTGCGTGTCTGCAACATGACCAGTTCGGGGGCCCTGGGAGCTGAAGTTTCCTCAAACAACGAGTGGGGCCAGTGACATCCGTCAGTTGTGATTTGTGAAAAATCTCATGATTTATTATTGACGGGGTTCAAAACATGCCACCCCAAAACCCGGTGCCCTGGCAGACAGACTATTTCAAGGTGAAGGAATCTGAGGAAGGGCAGGCACAGGAAGGACTCTCTGACCTCCCCTGGAGCAGGTCATGGGACCCTCCTGTGACAGGTGCCCTCCTTCCACCTCGAGGACAGGAGCAACCTCATCTCCAAAGACAGGGACGCCAAGGGGACTCCCAACACCCAGGCCTTGCTGGGTCTCCCCAGTTCCCTCCCCGAGCTCACACCCTTCATCCTCCCACATTCTCCACGCCTGTCTACCCTTCATCACGCCCACTATAAAAACACTCAGGTTTAACTGATTTCCTTTTGAGGGCTCTGTGCCACATAAAACTTATAATAAATAAATGTGTATGTTTTTCTCTCATTAATCTCTTTTGTCCATCCAACGTATAGAGTTCCAGCCGGAGAACGTAGGATTGTAGTAGCAGAAAGCTTTTTCCTCCTCTTCAGGGTCCAGTGAAAACCAGGCCACAGAGCTGGACTCGCAGCATTGTGCTCG
>NC_048232.1:2880423-2910033 GCF_002007445.2 Ailuropoda melanoleuca | reverse complement strand
GCACTTAAAATGGTTAAGATGGTAGATTTTACGTTATGTATATTTTACCACAAGGAAACAAATTACCTTGTTAATTTACAGAAAAAGGTCCTTCGTTTCCCTAGATGATAAACCCTGAGGCAGGACGCTGTCTCACACAGAGCACACAGATGTTTCTCAAAGGCTTTTGTTGTGTGAGTGAATAATGGGTGTTTAATTGCTTAGATAATTTACCACCTTCTTAATTTAATTAATTATCTGACACTTTCCCAGTACCAGGGCTCCCTTTCCTACCAACAGAAGAAAAAACTGTATCTTTTCTCCGTCTGGGTCTAGTACGTTCAGACCCAAATCACTCGGCAGAGATCAGCTCAGGAAAGGCACCCACGTCCAACAGGGCGCGCATAGCAGGAAGTGTGAACTGAAGCAGATCACCAAAAAGCCACTCTGCCACTGCCCAGATCTTTCTGGAAAGGCATGGAATGGGCGCGGTCAGCTCCTTCCCTCTCCAAAAGCCTACGAGGCTGTGGAAACCTGGTAAGGAGGGAAGACGCGGGCTCAGGGACGAGAGTTCCTGGGCTGGGGCTCCGGCTTCCTGCGTGTCTGCAACATGACCAGTTCGGGGGCCCTGGGAGCTGAAGTTTCCTCAAACAACGAGTGGGGCCAGTGACATCCGTCAGTTGTGATTTGTGAAAAATCTCATGATTTATTATTGACGGGGTTCAAAACATGCCACCCCAAAACCCGGTGCCCTGGCAGACAGACTATTTCAAGGTGAAGGAATCTGAGGAAGGGCAGGCACAGGAAGGACTCTCTGACCTCCCCTGGAGCAGGTCATGGGACCCTCCTGTGACAGGTGCCCTCCTTCCACCTCGAGGACAGGAGCAACCTCATCTGCAAAGACAGGGACGCCAAGGGGACTCCCAACACCCAGGCCTTGCTGGGTCTCCCCAGTTCCCTCCCCGAGCTCACACCCTTCATCCTCCCACATTCTCCACGCCTGTCCACCCTTCATCACGCCCACTATAAAAACACTCAGGTTTAACTGATTTCCTTTTGAGGGCTCTGTGCCACATAAAACTTATAATAAATAAATGTGTATGTTTTTCTCTCATTAATCTCTTTTGTCCATCCAACGTATAGAGTTCCAGCCGGAGAACGTAGGATTGTAGTAGCAGAAAGCTTTTTCCTCCTCTTCAGGGTCCAGTGAAAACCAGGCCACAGAGCTGGACTCGCAGCATTGTGCTCGTTGGGGGTGCGTGTACACATATACTGTGATCGCAGTCTGGAAAAGATGAACGCAGAGTGGTGGGTCGTGGAGAGGAGAGTTGCTTCCATCTCGATGCCTTCGTGTGCTTTCTAGATATTCACAAGGACCACCGGGGAGAGGCCAGAGCGGGAGCCCGGTCCAGCCTCTCTGGACAGCGGCCCGCAGCAACCTTGGAGGGAAGCTGGAGGAGTTAATGAAACCACATACATCAGCTCTGAGCACATCGGGAGCTCAGCTCTCATCAGAAATGACGGCAAGGACACAAGCATCGTTCTGTGTAGGGTGAGGTGCTGGTGGGAGGCAGGGGGTGCCTACAGTAAGCAGCCCGGTGCTGCAGACGCTGTGCTGAAAGTCAGTACTTCATTCGGAGAAATGCAGAGGGGATGATAAAGTACTCCCTCCCCAGAAAGTTCTATCGTCATTAATTTCCAGGGCGATATGACCACATTTCATGGTGGTGCTCAGTATCGCCTGACCTGCTCTGTGGACATAAAGCTCGATCTGTTGCTTCCAACGGTGATACCCGCTTTGCCGCGTCGTCGGGAGTGGCAAACGGGAACGCGTGGGAAGCACGGAGCATTTGAAATCTGTCTTCTCTCCGTCCCTTTGGCCTGGGATGATCCGGAACAAAGAAGCAAAGACCCAGTGGCTCCAAGAGTGTGGGCGTGGGGAAGGGAGGAGAGGCCACGACTTGGGCAACCCCCCGTGATCTCCTCCATCTCGCCGCTGATGGGTATGTCGTGGTGCGGACAAAGGGCGCACATCACTGGAGACTGGTAACAAAGGAGCCGCAGAGCCTGGGATGCAGTCAGTGTTCGGTCCTGGCTCGGAACACAGCCCCTTAGCTAGCATTCAATAAACTAGGACCCCAGCCCTCCATTAAGACCCCACACTGGGGACCTCACACTGGGATGGGGCTCAACTCCACATCATGATCCGTGCTCTAGGAAGACCCCTAGGCTCTCAGCTTCATCCTTCCTTTGGGGTGTGCTGGACCGAGGCTGAACAAGAAGACCCCATGTGCAGAAGGCAAATCCCGCTTCCCTGGAGCAGCGGCACCCGAGCCAGGATTCACTCAGTGAACCAGGATGGGAGTTGCAAGGACCAGCTTGCGTCTGACAGGGCAGGGTGCCCAGTCCAGCCTGGGCCGGGGAGGCGCCCTTCTGTTGAAAGGCATGGTGCTTCCTTACGGACAGACAGAACGGTGAGTGGTACAGGTCACCGTGCGGCTTGGTTCACGTCACTCTCTTCCCAAACACATTTATTTCTGACATCATTCTGGCAAACGAGGCATTGCTAAGTCTCTCCCATCCCTGCCAGCCCACCCTCCAGGAGCTGTGATTTGTGATTTTCAGACCCCTCTGAAAACGTGTTCACTCTGCACGGATCCCAAACCCGATCCCAAGAAGATGTGGTTGAGCCGGTGACCACGAAGGGAGCCTACCAAGCTTCATTCACATGGGGAGAAAAGTGAGATAGAAATAAAGATTTTCTCTGCATCCCCCTACACCACCAGACAAGGAGTAACCATAGTAACAGATGCTTAGAAAACCGGGAGGTGAGGAAGACTGGGAAAGAGAATCTCCCAACAGCGGGGACCCTGGTGGTCACAGGCAAGTCCAGAAACCTCCCCTTTCTCACCTGGATTTCGATGGGAGATATTTTCCTCTTTCTCCCAAAATTACCAGGAAGAGAAATAGAAGCAGAAACTGCCTTACAAATACACAGTGTATTGAATAAAAAAGAAAAGGAAGAAGAGGGGGGGCGCCTGGGTGGCACAGCGGTTAAGCGTCTGCCTTCGGCTCAGGGCGTGATCCCGGCGTTATGGGATCGAGCCCCACATCAGGCTCTTCCGCTATGAGCCTGCTTCTTCCTCTCCCACTCCCCCTGCCTTGTGTTCCCTCTCTCGCTGGCTGTCTCTATCTCTGTCGAATAAATAAAAATAAAATCTTTAAAAAAAAAAAAAGAAAAGAAAATGAAGAAGAGGGAAAAGAAGACATTCCTCAGCACACACACACCAGGTTGAAAAAAAATACCCTCAGCTTTGAAAACAGAAATAAAATTTGCTCAAAATAGTAGTGGTTGCAAGTGCTTTCAGTGAGATCAGAAATAACAATCCGACCGTTAGGGTCACTTTGGAGCAAAAGATCTCTCACCGTGGTGTTGATGTCCATCCAGCTAAGACTGCCCATAGACGTGGACCCAGAGGCCACCCTGGCATTGGTCTCCCCGGCCCCATGGTCCCACTGTCTGAAGCCAGGAGGAAAGCTCTTCCCAGGAAGTGAGCTCAAGCAAGCCACTCTTCCCAAGGGCCCCCGTTATAACTGGGCTTGGTTTTTTTTTTTTAAGATTTTATTTATTTGAGAAAGAGAGACAGGGCACACACAAGCAGGGGGGAAGGGACAGACGGAGAGGGAGAAACAGACTCTAGCTGAGCAGGGAGCCCGACATGGGGCTTGATCCCAGGACCTTGAGATCACGACCTGAGCCAAAGGAAGACCCTTAACCAATTGAGTCACCCAAGTGCCCCAACCTGTTTGTTTGTTTGTTTGTTTTTAACTAGAAAATGTTGGGAAATACCTACTGATTGTATTTCATCGAGAAGGAAGGACGTTTGGGTTGCAAGGGATGGACTTGCTCCTCAGAACGACCCGTAAAGGACATCACTAGGGCTGAGGATGGCTTCTGGGCAGGCAGCAGGCAGAGCAGATGACCCAGCCGTGGACCAGGCGTCTCCCTACGAGGCCCTGCCGAGGCTCACTGAGCTTCAGAAGGCAGAGGCTCAGGGTTTATCAGAAGCAAACACGTGGAGTATTATTCTCCCGACTGGTTCAGTGAGGCTTGTACATCCAAGGGCGTTTCTGCCACAAGGACTGAGTTCAGACTGGGCCTGTCCACGGTGCGGGAACAGAGGAAGCAGTGACGCTGTACGTCTGTGCTCTGCATTCAGAGGCCGCAGGAAGCTGTCCTGCACTGGACAGCACCGGATCCTGTCTGCGAGGTCAGGTCTCCTTTGTAAACACTTGGTATCCTTCCATTAATTACATGAAGTGTTAATCCAGTCTCATCACGTGGGAAGTGCGTGTGTTTGTTGACTTCTGCTGCCAACCCATAGGCAACATGAAATATTGCAAAATTATTTAAAACAAAAGGTCAATGAGAATAAAATATAATGAAAATTTCCCCCAAAGAATAAAATTGCCAAATAACTTTTGACCTTTTTTAAAAAATAATAGAAGTAGATATAGGTAATAAAAAAGGTGAAAGGGATTGTTCTATGTAACCACCAATGAGTAAGCAGACTATTTGATGATAAAAATGCATACTTGGGACAACTCAAGGGTGTTGTTATTTTAGCATTTTTAAAAATCTATTTTCTGGATGTGAACAGCTAAAACTTGATCATTGCTTTCCATTCCAAAACACATTCTTTTAAGAGGGAAGGAGGATTTATAAACTCCATTATCTACATGTAACTTGCTGAAAATCAGATTTTTATTTATTTCAGAAAAGCAGACCTACTCAAATTCTTTTATTGGACTTGATCAAAGTGACATAAGTTTACTCTGAGAACTTGATTCTGATTTCAACTGCCTCTCCTTGAGCAGTGACCTGCTCTTTCTCTTTCAGAGTCTGCGCCCTTGTCATAAATGCAGAGATAAAGTAAATTCACAAAAAGTGGAACAGCTGGCTTCATGGGGACATTGATAAACAGGAAGATGATAGGATTATACATAGAGATAGACAGATGACAGGCAGACAGACAGAGAGACAAGCAGACACGCTCGACGAGCCCTAAAGTCCATTCCTGCTCCACAGCACGACAATGGGTATTCATTTTTTTAAAGATTTTATTTATTTATCTGAGAGAGAGAGAGAGATACCATGCGCACAAGCATGGAGAGAGGGGCAGAGAGAGAGAGACAAACAGACTCCTCACTGAGCAGGGAGCCCAATGCGGGGTTCCATCTCAGGACCCCAAGATCATGATCTGAGCCAAAGGCAGACGCTTAACTGACTGAGCTCCCCCGGCGCTGACAATGAGTATTCATAAGGAAAGATGTCAGTAACAGGTCTTCAATATCAGAAAAACTCCAAATATTAAGGCTATGCTCCCTAATTATAAGCTAATAGGAAAAAGAAAACAGGACAGTACTTCTCTTTACAATAACCTCTTAAAAAAGAAAGCACACAGATACTTTTAACCAAGGTGTCACTGACATTTGAACTTTTTTTTGCCAGAGAGATCACTCCGTATGTGAAAGCATCTCTACCTCACCCTCTTAGGTGTGACCTGTTTCAAGGAAGGGCTGGTAACACACTTGTGAGAAGGAGACCGGTTTCTCAGCCACAGATACCTTCTGGTGACATCTCTCCACAAACTCCCACGTGGGAAGTGGCTCTGTGGAGACTGTGGGAGGCAGAGCAAACTTCCAGTAGAAAGGTAACAGAGCACTACTGCTGCGGGATACATGGAAGACTGAATTCGAACATTCCTACTTGACTATCTGAAGGGCCTACGTTTGTGTACCGTTAATGGAATTGAAACGTACCCTTAGAAAGGGGAGAGGAAGGTGTGTATCTTACAGCAGGAAACTCTTCTGACTTTGCAACCGACCATATTATAAAAGTGAATCCCCCCAAACCAAAGTAGTGAGGAGCCATGCCCGGCGACAAAAACTGAGAGATTTCCAGTACCCCAGAAAGGAAGCCACTTGGGGTGGGGAGAAATTACTGTTTTATAGTTGTTTCACTTCCAACAGGGGTTCTAAATATTATTTTATATTTTGTGTATCTTTTCTTATGAAACTATGGATCAACAAATAGTTTTTCATTACTTAGGAAGAAATACAAGGTTTAAATTCTGGTGGTGCGTTGAGATCAACTTCATTTGTACTCCCAGGAGATTTCATTGGGGATTTAAGCTAATACATTTTGTAAGCTTTCATAAATGTCTACAAAAAATGAAATTTCAGAGCTTATGAAAACTTCAGGCTGAAGAAAGTGGAGTTAAGCTATTACTATTAAAGATGTCATCAAATTCTCAAGTGAGACTGAGAAAAATAAGTCAGAAACTAGGAAGTGTTGCGGTGACTTTTCTCCATTGATTGTGTATCAGGCAGAAACAGACTGAGACCCACCAGCCTCTCCTGGTTCTGACTAAATAGGATTGGAAGTGAATTGTTTTTGAACCCTCTGCATGCACCTGTTGCAGAGTCTCTGTGGCCCTTGTGGCTTGAGGGTAAGGGTAAAGGGCAAAGGAAGCTGTGGGGCCAGCATGGGAGACCACAGCCATGCCCAGAATTGGCCTTCAGAGACGAGGGGAAGATCTGGGAACAGCACGGTGGTTATGGAACCTTTAGAAGCATGGAAGAGTTGAGCGCAGTGAGTGCGGGGGCAATGATGGTATGAAGTGCTTGTTTTCTTTGTCTGCTCCCCCCGATTACACCCACAGTCCCGAGCACCAGAACCAGGAGAGCCCATGGGGGGAGGGTCTCCCTGCCCAATAGTCAGAGACGCTCATCCTCTCGGAGACCCACCTGTAGGTGTGAGTCGTGCACCAGCAAGGACCCACCATGGAAGCTTCAGACCAGGCCTCGGCTCCATGTCTGTGCTTTTGGCCAAGTCACGAAACCTGTGAGCGTCACTTTCCTCATCTGCAAAGTGGGGATGGGCATCTCCCCCACTCAGGGGGTCTTGGTAAGGATTCCACACGTAGTAAATGTTGCCCCTCTGAGCAAAGAACTGATTGAATGCGGAGCTTTACAGTGATTCCCCGATGGGTAGAGATGCGTTCACAAAGCCTGGCGGATAGTGTCCGCATTGTGTCTGTCGTCCTAGCGCTTGACGACATTCGAGGTGCGCGTTTACCCTGCATCGGGCAGAAACTGAATGAAGACCAAAAGCCTTGCCGACAAGCACATCGCCCCGGCGGCTCCCCGGCTCCCGGCAAAGGTGGTCACATGATGGTGAGCCATCCACAGCATGGGGCATGATTTCTCCATCGGCCTCGATGAGAGAACCCAGCATTCTGTTTGCAGTAAGACGTACACGTAACAGTACACAGAAAATAAAGAGTGGAGTTAAGGTCGTTACTGTATCCACAAGGTTCCTAGCCTCAAATCAATGAAACTGGGGACGGTAAACAGACAGGTGCAGCTAGGAGTGTCTAGATGTGCGATACTAAAACAGCTGCTTCAGTCATTTCAAAATCCCAGCCCATCATCAATTGCCGTGGACCGCCATGCAAGTCCCAACAGTTACACCTGCTGAGATCGGCTCCCAGGTGAAGTTCTCAACTGAGAAGAGCAACGAAAAGAAAGAATCCAACTGCATTTTTAAAGGAAATTTCTCTGAGAAACAGAGATAATTAAACATCACTGTGTCGTCAGACTTACCAAACCTGAGGTCACTTAAACCTCTAGGAGCTTCTTCTGTTTTTGTCATTCATATTGGTTGGGTTTAATCCTAAATTGTTTCTTGTATGTCACAAGACATTCTATTTTTTACATGAATACAAGTCATGAGAGACAAATCTGTTAGGCAGCACCTCACCTTACAAAATATTTGTGTTTCTGAGACGTTTCAAGCCAAAGATACCCCACTTTACACAACTGAGTGACGTTCGCTGTTCGGGGAATGTGCGTAGCACCGCTCGGTCCAGGGAACCAAACACGTCATCATCATCACCTCCTTTCTACCCACGGCGAAGCTGTGTCCCCTACAAATCTTACAACTGCAAAGCCGACGTTGCCCTTTCTTGGTGAGGCAGGTAGCTGTGGGGCTGTTATACACAAACAGGGGAAACCAAATCAAATTCAAGAACTGTACAAGAAAATGTTTACTCCTCCAGCTGAATCTTAATTTCCAAACTAACCACTGAATCTCTCGGAAGCGAAAGCTATTTCTCATGCAAGCCACTGTCAAGGTGCCATTATCCTCAGCCGCCACCCACTGGGGCATATCTCCAGGCTGGGAGACCACGCCCACCCCTGTCACTTCCAGGACTGGCCTCAGCTTCGGGAAAGCAAGCAGAGGCCCCAGCCCATCACAGAGCACAAAGCACAGAACCAGTTTCCCTCAACGCTTCTCCCCAGTCCTGCTTTACTCGCAGGGCGAGAACCATCAAGGAGAACAAATCTTTACAAACTGCTCTAATCACTGGCTGTATCAAGGGACCATCGTGACCTGGGTTCTTTCCTGAAGAGGAGATTTACGGCACATTCCGATGTACGGAATGAGCATACTGAAACGTACAGTTCAGGTGAGTTAGCAGGACAAACGGGGTGTGGAGCACGCAGGCCGTCCATGCACCTCCCCAGCCCCGCAGCTCAGACTCGCGGGCCGTCAGAGGAATTACGGTCCCGCGTTCGCCCCTCGGTGCCTCCCGTGCTTCTCTGAGCAGGGCGTGCCTCCGTTCTCGCGCAGTGAGTACACCCGCACACACCCGCGTGAGTCCACAGCAGCAGAACGCTCACTGGTGGGCACCCCCCGGCAGCTGAGTATCCACCATGAAAAGACACCAGCACATCGGATCGAGAACGCCGCACTGACCTGAAGGAGGCCCCACGATGAGGCTCCTGCCACGGCTGCTGGTGGCACGTGCGCCTCCTCTGACTGCGCAAGGCTCTCGGCCGTGAGCCGAACCGAGCCGGCCAGGAGTATTCCGTTCACGGGCGAGGGAGACGGCCCGGAAGTGGGGAAGATGGGCGCAGCAGGCGTTTGTGACCCTCTATGGCTCACGAGTCCCTGGAATGGCTCACGATCGGCGCGCACCCTTGCAAACCCAGGCGGAGAAGTGGGCCTGTGGAATGCAGTTAAGACAGATCCCCAGACCACCTCTCTCTGGCCCCCTGGCCGCCTGATTCAAAAACCACAGCTCCGCGTCTTCAGGGCAACTGGGGTCCGTGAACCTTTGCCTTCTTCACAGGGTGTCCTGAAGCTAGTGTCACACTGGCCTCCAGAAAAAGCAGACTCAGAGCATGGACACACATCTGTTTCTGCCCTGAGACTGCCGAGTGCCTTCCCAGCCCGCAAGGACTCGGTGCAGCGCTTCCCTGTCTGTGATAGAAACCCAGCACCCAGAACCCAAGACCCCAAGGAATGAGTCTGGCCCCGTGGGTCTCACCCGTTAGGCCCAGAAATCTTTTATAGAGAGGAGACGGATCACCCAGCTCCAACGTTCCTGCTCACCAGCCTACAGGTGCACACATCGACACACAGCCACAGAGCTTTCTCCGGAACGAAAACGTTAACGTGAGATGCTTCTCGGAAACATCCGTCTCTGCACGATGAACCCGGAGGACGGTGCGCTGAGGGAAATAAGCCAGACGCAGAAGGACAAACACGGCGTGATCTCACCTCAATGTGCAGTCTTAGAAAAGTCAAGCTCATAACAGCAGAAAGTAGGACAGTGGTCGCCAGGGGTTGGGGGTGGGGGTGCACCTGCTCAAAGGGGACGTACTTGCAGCTTGAGCCCAAGTGAGTTCCAGGGCTAACGCACGGTGACCTTCATTAACAGCACTGTGCTGCATGTTTGCAATTTCCTGCGAGCAGATCTTCAGGGTGCCCAGCCCACACCCCGCACAGGTACCTGCGTGAGCCGCCAGGTGATCATCTCAGAATACAGACGTATGTACATATCAAATCATCACATCGTATGCTTTAAAATTATACACTTTTGTTAGCTACACCTCAATAAAGGTGGAGAAAAAAAATTTTTTTTTGCATTCTTACTTTAGATTCAAATGGTCCTAAGGAAAATAATTCAGTATGTTACGCATTTCGCGTTTCTGGGCAAAAGACATGGAGGTGATGCTTTGAAAGTCATCATATGGGGTTCATGGAGAATCCAGACCAGGCAAAAATGTTCTTAGACTTCACACAGCGCTGACTTGGGACAGAGAAGACTATGGTCTGTGTCTCCCCCAAGCCACAGTCCTTGGACTCCCGAACTTTATCTATTGGGTTTCCCGAACGTCCAGATGAACAGTAAAACTCCCTTTTACATTTGAAAGGTCCAATCAAGAGTAAGCCCATTATAGAAACCTGCGGAAATACCCCTATAACCGCTCACAAAGTGCTTGCGTGGGTTTGCTTTCTCCCCTTTGGGAACTGAGACACGGCTTATGGAAAGCAGGGCCCTCTGTATGTTTGTGAAATAATGAATCCATTAAAAACAAGCAACTGGTGGGCCTCCTGGGTGGCTCAGTGGGTTAAGCGTCTGCCTTCAGCTCAGGTCGTGATCTCAGGGTCCTGGGATTGAGTCCGTGGGGGGAGGGGGGGGGTCCCTGCTCAGCGGGGAGCCTGCTCCTCCCTCTTCCTCTTCCTCAGCCCCGTGCTCTCTCTCTCTCTCCAAAACAAACAAATAAATCTTTAAAGAAAATAAGCAGCCAGTATCTATCTGCATCATGCTTTCATCGTACTGCACAGCATTGTATTGCCTCCCCTAATTTCTCTTGCATTAGGATTTTAACACATTGTGACGGTTGATTTTCTTGTCACCTGGGCTGGGCTAAGGGATGCCCAGAGGGCAGGTAAAAGATGGCTTCTGAGTGTCTGTGGGGTGTCTCTGGAAGAGGTTAGCCAGCAGACCGAATAGAGAGGGTCTTCCCCCTTCCCCCTCCCCCTCCGTCTTCACCAATCCACAGGTGACATCCAATCCTCGGAGCGTCTGAACACCAAAACCAGGTGGGGGAATGCACTCTCTCTGAGCCCGAAGACATCCACACCCCTGGCTCTCAGGCCCTCAGACTCAGGCCGCGCTGACACCACAGCCCCTGATTGTCAGGCTCTGAACTTGGGCTGAACATCACCACCCGCTCTGCTGGGTCTCCAGCTGCAGAGGGCAGATCATGGGACACTCAGTCTCCAGAAGCACAGGAGCCAATTCCTAGAGTAAACCTCCTGCATAGACACGTACTTCTGTACCTCTGCAGACATTTTCACAACTCCCTCACAAAATCTTTCTTTTCATCTCTTCATCAGACGTCAAGTAAACATCTCTAACAGGATTAAAATGGGTGCTCGGGGGAATGGTTGCCCTTGGAGGAATGGCTTTTATGAACAAACATTGAAAATCAAAACTCTGGTACCGATCACAGCCTCTGTGACCTCAAGACGGGAATGCCAGTCAGCTGAGGTCGCAGTACTGACCGCCATTAACTGGAATAAGAGCGAAGCAGTGAGCACATCCTCAGGAAGCTGGCCGACCCAGGAGCTGTGTGCACGCGGGCCTTCGTGCGCGCTTGGCAAAGGAGCTGCCTGAGCTGAGCCGCGGTCGGCTGCGGACGCCAGGTCCTCTCCTCACGCATCCGTGTGGTGCTGTAACGCACACTCAGGAGTCGGGACTCAGGCACCAGGGTTCTCGGCAGGTCCTGTGCCGCTTCTGTTGGATTCACTTGGGCACATCAGACTCACCCGTCCGTGGCAGCAAGACTGGCCCTGGAGAACGACGGCCTTGACACTCCACCTGCCTCTCGCCCACTGCCTTCCTGTGGTTTGGTGGGGCCTGGAAGCCGCTCCGAGGCTCTGCGGTTTCTGAGCCAGACCTGGGTGGACCCAAGCTGTCCTTCCCCAGGGTCCGGGCTGCACCATCACCCCCTCACCCATCGTGGTCCTGGCCCTCCTGTGCCATCATCCACATGTGGCTTTGAAGTCCCCAACTTCTCCTTGGCTTTAAGAACGACGTTGGACTTCCTCTTGTGTGTGGGGGCTAGTCCAGCCCCACGGAGTCTCCTCATCCCCACCTGGCTCGGAGCTCCAAGGTCCGGGTGCCAGGAGTTGCCTAGGAGTTCACTTATGTGGTGCTGCTGGGGAATTTCCTCCTCCGGAACCTGCCACGGTGTCCCCGCCCCGACCAGGGCCTAGAGGGGGAGGGCATAATTCCTTCCCCCAGTAGGCTATCGCAGAGCGAACACTTTGTGCCACAGACAGTACTTTCTAAAGACTTCATGTTTGGGTTCAAAGGAATGAATGAACTAGTGATTATGTCTGGCAAATGCTCGCAAATAGGTACTCAGCACCTAACAGCGTGGACTGCATGGGCGCGTGCCACCTCTTGGTCCCTCTGCGGTTCTCTCTGTAGAGTCCAACACTTCTGCATTTGAGATCCGTCTTGTTAAAAGGGTG
This sequence comes from Ailuropoda melanoleuca, assembly GCF_002007445.2. Taxonomy (NCBI): domain Eukaryota; kingdom Metazoa; phylum Chordata; class Mammalia; order Carnivora; family Ursidae; genus Ailuropoda; species Ailuropoda melanoleuca. The sequence goes on along the minus strand of NC_048232.1, from coordinate 2,897,654 downwards.
TAAGAATTAGGTCAGCTAATGTAAAAGCTTTGCAAAACGGAGTGGTTGAGAATGACCTACTTCTAGGCTTCACAACACACAAGATTAAAAGGTTAAAAAAAAAGTGTGGCCTCTTTAAGTACTTAGAGACCAGCACTTCATCAAGAATCTTTCAGTAAAAGATTTCATTTATCATGAAAGTTGAGGAACACATTATCGACTTGACAGCAGATTAAGGCTATTAAGAAAATTTGCTAAAATAAACATCGAACTTTCGCCCTGCAGGAATGGTGAAATTGCCAGTAATCACTAAGTAAAGCAACCAGAGAACAGGATGAAGCCAATAGTCATCACGCTTACAGAGGACCCCGCAGGTAATGGGCTAACCCAAATAAAGAAAGGACACAGCTTTAATTTACAGACATTAAAGCAAGTAATAATGAGGGTCTATGAGTATAAAACCTTGTTCAACAAAGGAAGGTGGTTAACTCAGGAGCTATACCTATACGTATTACTTGAAAAGGCCTTTGTTATATCCATGGGCCATGGGATGACTTAGCGAGGAGTTGCATGACCTTGTAGGGTCCACACCTCCTCGTTCACCAACCAGGTACAGACGTCCTGGTACCTTCTGCCTTGGGCATCTTGTAACCACGAGAAAGGACATCAGATATTTACGGGGTCAAGAACTTCCTCTTACCCGACTCTAAAAAAAGTATCGCATAAAGGTGTAAATGGTATGACCAACAACAATGGCTGGCGTAGTCAACCCACACAAGGTGGACCGGGTTCCAGCTGCAAGATCAAGGCACGGGGCATGAAGCCCCCGATCAGGAACAGATCTGGGAGTGCGTTTCGGGACACGCTCAGTAGCTGACTCCCACTCAGGCCAACTTCTTGACTAAGACTTTACAATACTGAGTATTGAGATGCCTGGTGTTGTGTAGACAAAACATCAACATCTGGAATGTGCGTTTTTGTTTGCATTCAAAATGTCATTGATAGATGGCTGCATTATATCCTCCTAACAAATGTATTTCATGTCTTCAACTTTCTTTTCCACGTATTTCCCTCTCAGTTTTTTTACCTGTATAAGATGTCAAGTCTCTCCATGAATCCGTGTAACCTGTAGGAAGTTCAGATATTCTATCAGCTTCCTAACACTGTGGCGCCACCGGGATGACATCGTTGGCACTTCCGTTGACTCACTTAATGGCCTCAGGAGGTGGGGGAGAGAGGATGTCTGTGAAGTCACAGAATGTTTCAGCCTGTGTTACTAGCATGACTATGTTAAAAAATGATAAATATACTTTTTTTTTAACCACAAGAGAATGCTGTCTGCTAGTTTGCTATTTCAGAGTGCACCTGTCCCAATTATTGTTCGCTGGAATATTAAGTCAGTGATGAGGAAAACACCCACTCTGTTGGCTTCTTGAGGTGAAGGCACTTGCTAAGGGTCTCCGGGGGATGGCTGGCAGTCAGACTGGAGACCCCTGGGGGCGCCCAGAGCTAGTGGGGAAGGCCCCTGGGATGAATGTTCTCAGAAAGACCGTAACTGAAGACTCCTTGTCAAAATCAGCCTGATCCAAACCAGGTCCCTTCTCTTGCTCCTGTAGGTCCCCTGTATCTCTTCCCCTCCTCCCCCAACATGCTGCCTCCCCCCTCCACCTCACCCACAACACACAGACACGACACACATACAATACACACACGCAACACCCAGTCAGGCTGTCTCCAAATGACACAGTTGTTTTCAAGGAGTCCTAGGATGCTAGGCTATTTTTCTGAGGAACAGACGGGAAGATGAACAGAGGGGGGCATCCGGTGTGTGAGTGATTGATTGGCTTTCTCTCTGTGGGTTCCTCCCACCCCTGCCTGTGGGATTCTCCCCTTCAGTCTGTGTTCCAAGAGAACACAGGGTTATTCCACGATGTTCTCTTCACATGACGAGACAGCATATAGCAGGCCTGTTCCATGTACATCTGACTCTTATTCTCACAAATCTGCGTGTGTGCGTGTGTAAGTGTGCATGTGCCAATGTGTCTAGCCATGTGCAGGTGTGTATCGGTGTGTGCAGGTGTGCACGTGTGCAGGTGTGTGCAGGTGTGTGTGTAGGTTTATGTGTGTGTACATGAGCGATGTGTATGTGTGAGGTGTGTACAAGTGTATGTGTATGTATACATGTGCAGGTGTGCAGATGTGTTCAGGTAGTTTATGCAGGTGTGCATGTACAGGTGTGTGCATGTGTGTGCGTGTGTGTAGATGTATGCAGTTGTGCATGTACAGGTGTGCAGGTGTGCAGGTGTGTACAGGCGGGTGCTGATGTGCATGTGTGTACAGGTGTATAGGTGTGTGCAGGTGTGCATGTGTGCAGATGTGTGCATGTAGATGTATGCAGGTGTGCATGTACAGGTGTGTACAGGTGTGTGCATGTGTGCAGATGTGTGCATGTAGATGTATGCAGGTGTGCATGTACAGGTGTGTACAGGTGTGATGCATGTACAGGTGTGTGCATGTTACAGGTTGCAGATGTATGCGTGTAGAGGTATGCACACAGGTGTGTGCATGTGTGGAGGTTTGCACATGTGCAGGTGTGTACAGGTATGTGCGTGTGTGGAGATTTGCACGTGTGCATAGGTGTGTGTAGATGTGTGCAGATAGGCATGTCTGCATGTGTATGCATATGTGAGTGTGTGCAAGTGTGTGTATAAGAGATTCACTGGCATACCCCGCAGTTAGTGTTGAGTGTGCAGAACTTGCAAGTACTTTGAATAAGAAGAGACACACTTGCACAATATGGGTGCATTCACGTGGGTTTACTAATTGTCAAGTTTAACGCTCACACTCAATGGAGCCGGAGGCGTTCTCAGCACACATGCCTGTCGGAGCCCTGACCAGCCTGATTTCATTCAGCGCACAGAGCCCTGGGCCGGTAGGGTCTTCAAGTCAATGAGGAGTGCACGGAGACCCCGCCGCTCTTAGAAACCCCCAACCACCTGACGTGACATACCGTTGCCATGGAAACGTGGGCACTCGCCGCCAGCCTCCCAACCACACGGCACCGATTTAGTGCTCTAAGCACAGACGGATACTTCCTCCGATGGTGCCGGGCCGGCTCCTAGACGCATGGGCCCCTGTAGCGAGCACCTGACCGCAGAATAAAACTGCGGGGACAACCTCCATTTACTACGCAAGGTCGCTGTGGTCTCCACCACGCGAAAGCCGGCCCGCGGTTACTTGTCGCCTCCCCTTCAAAAGAAGTTACTCAGCAAATCACCTCTGTAACCCCTGGGAGCAGGTGCCTGGGGCAGGGGAGCACCTGTAGCTTGTGGTCTTCCTGGGGGCAGGGGGCCCGGCCGCTCCTCACTGCAGCCTGCACCTGCAGGACGGGAGAGTGAGGCAAAGTCTGCTCTTTGAGGTGACCGGCCAGGCTTTCTGGGTCACAGCTGGGCAACAGCAGCGGAAGGGGCCAGCCTGTGTCCATTTCTACCCCTACTGATTCACGCTGGCTGGGAGGGAGGCCTGCATGCGCCCTGCTCCCTCCTGCAGCTCTCCTCTCATCTCCATGGTGAAGCCTCAGGGGGCTCCTGCTGGGATCAGTGGGGGTGTGTCCTGTCCAACAAGGAGCTAACCTGCACACAGAGCATCTTCTGAGCCACTGCCCTTGCGTAGGGCTGTGTCCTAGCAATCATCCTTCCAGCTCCGGCCTCGGGCTCCTTTCCCCACGCCCTCAGGGCTGCCCCCCCCCCGAAGGACCAGGGCGGGCTGCAACTTCCTGCAGTGGGAACACTGTGGTCTGGGAGCCAAGCAGACCCAAGGTTTGAAAACCATGTTGACTGGGAACGTGGCTTTGAGCAAGAGACAGAATTGCCCTGAAACCCACTTTCTCATTAGCAAAGTAGGTTGTTCGGGAAGTGGGAGTCATGAGAAAACCCACAGCCTCTTAGACACACCTTCCAGGTTTCCTGGTGTTGTGCACACCCTTCACCCTCCCAGAGCCCACCCTGCAGGGCTTTGTACGATCAGGCATCCGGAGAGTGGTGCAAGGGCAGGGGTGCGTCCTGCCCAGGAGGGCTAAGCCTTCTCCCCCTGACCATGTGCAAGGCGAGGGCAGGTTGGGGGGCGGGGGAACCAAAGAGACCAGGGCCCGAGGCACAGTGGTTAGGTGTGTCCACAGAGCAAAGCAAGGACTAAGGACTGGCAGTGTTATGTGCTTCCTGAACAAGCTTGAAAGGGGGCATTTTCCAGCAGTTTAGAATTACGATTTCACTACACGATGAAATAATTTTATGCCATTTCCCCTACTAATTGCCATCTCGTTATTAGAAAGGATGGCTTCCTTGAAATCCCAGTTAAGTTTCTCCTGTCTACAGCCAGGGCACTGCAGGGGCGGAGATGGTTTTCATTCCGAGGACAACGGCGACACCTTGTGGGGTTTGGGGACATCTCACACCCGTGTGGGGCTAGATGCCCGCCTGGCTACCGCCTGGTGTGTACTCGCAGCAGTCCCCAGTCCTGGCAGGTGACTATCCTGCAAGGGTGCGCGTCGGAGTGGAAAACACACCCTGGGTCTTGGCAACTTTGGGTGTCCCTCGAGAACCTGATCTCGATGAGTCTGGCCGAATCCTGAACAAATCTTGATGTGATGGTGTGGGCATCCTCGGGTCACCAGGTCACTGTGGACTGGAAGTCACCGCCCTCCCATCCCCTAGCCCCCTCCCACCATTTCCAGGAGCACCCATCCTGAATGCAGTGGGAATTGGGCCAGGACACATTTTAAATTGCATTTCCTCCTCGTCACACACTCACTGGTGGTATAAGCCGGCTGTATGCTCAGCTGCTAGCATCTCCCTCATTTCTCTGAGACTCGCTCCCTGAGAGGCCATGCCACACCTGACGCCTGCTGTCTGTCCTTCCCTCTGGCCTGGATGACAGCAAACGGCACAGCCTCCGGAGGCAGAGAGGAGACCCTCCTGGCTCCTCTGTCTCTTCTGAAAAGCGTGGAAGGATTGTTTTCCTTCTGCTCTGCAAATCTCACTGTGGAGGAAAGGGAATTTTGACCATGTTTTCGACACATCCCTAAATAGGAAATGGGGATATGGTGGATCCTGTTTCCCTCCATCCAAAGAAAGGAAAAACAAATTGACATCCTGAGAGGGAAAGACCAGGGTGGGTGTGTGCAGGTGGGGTGAGCAGGCAGCATCTCGGGAGGCATCTGGATATTGTGGGGAAGGGTCCTGGGCTGGATTGCCGTGGGCGAGACTGTGACAGGAGAGCACAGTGTTCCTGACAAAGACGCAACGCCCTCTGTCCCTTTTCCGGGGGGCAGGTTTGCTTCCAGCTGTGGGCATCTGCTTTGCTCTAAGGAAGAACTCCTCGGAGATGACCTGCCCCCATGTCACCTCCACCCTGCCTGCAGGACCGGGCCACCAGCCTCAGACCACCTGCTCTGCAGACACTCGCCAGAACCACTGTGCCGTCCCCATGGGCCACGTGCCCTCTGGGGGCCGCCTTGTTGCTGCCATTCATGGGAGCGCTGCACCGCACTTTCCATCTGTGACGGGAGCCACACCCACAGTCCGAAGATTGTCCTCAGTCCCGGGACCAGGGCGATGGCCCGGAGCAGGTGTCCCACGCATGCCGGGCACGTCTGCTCTGGCTGTGTCTGGAAAGACAGACACTGCCTCCCAGACTCTGTTGCCCAGAGAAGAATGGTGCAGAGGGAATGGGTTGCAGCAGAATTTCTTTTGTAAATACATTTCCTCCTCTAAGACCAAGAGTCGGCGTGCAGGCCCAAGCAGGGGTTTCTGTGTGATGGTTACAAAGCAAATGCAGAGCCCTGCCGGCCACACAGCTGATTTCATCTCCAGGCATCCGCCACGCTTCCGACCGGCGTCTGGGCCATCGAGACAGAGCCCGAGACAGAGCAAGCGGCTCACCAGCCACGTCTCCGAGCCCACCCACATCATCTGCCCTCCATTACAGGAAAAGTTGCACCAACGGGCACGCGTCCCAGCCCAGGGTCAGGTTGGAGGTGTTCGCGCATTGCTCTGTTTCTCCTTAATTAAAGTCACAACACAGAGACGTCATTTGCTATTTCTGAAGTGCGCTCTCACCGTCCTATCCAATGGGACGCTGTCTGCGGGACGGAGGTGCTCCTAGTTGGTGCTGAAACTTCAAAACAACAAAACCAAACATGACACATATCCTCTTCCCAGAACCCACGTTGGCCACACCACCCCAGCGGCCCCTCGGCCTCCCTGACCATCACGTGGGACACAGCTGCCCTGGGCTAGGTACCAACTCTGCCCCTGACTGGCGGCCCCCGCGTGACCTCTCAGCCCCTCGGCCCCGAGTCACGCTCTCCACCTGCTGTGTGCCACTCGCCTCTCAGGAACGATGCCTTAGTAACCACTTACACACACGTGTGTCTGCCCGCCAAGGCATGGAGGTGTGGGCGAGGGAGGGAGCCTGGGTCTCGGGAGGGGTCTGCCCCGGCTGCCCTTGCCCTGACCTGGTCCGTCATCGACAGTGAACACATCGCCCACTGAATGCAGCGTCTGGGAGACGTGGACTCAACCAAGAAGGTGGCCCGAGGAGCGAAGGGGGCCTCACATGGCACTTCGCGTCACACGGACACTGGGCGGTGCTGGTGCAAAGAGGGAGGGGTTTTCTGACTGGTTTCCAATAGATGGAGTGGAGGCCATGTCATCCTTAGCCCTAGCTTACCACTGGGGCTTGTTCTTGAAACCCGTTCCAGGCGCCTGGGTGGCTCGGTTGGCTGGGCGTCTGCCTTCGGCTCAGGTCATGATCTCGGGGCCCTGGGATTGGGCCCCTGCTCAGTGGGGAGTCTGCTTCTCCCTCTCCCACTCCCCACACTCGTGCTCACTCTCTCTCTCAAATAAATAAGTAAAACCTTTAAAAAAAGAAAAAAGAGAAAGAAGAAAGAAAGAAAGAAAGAAAGAAAGAAAGAAAGAAAGAAAGGAAAACCTATTCATCGTAAAGAAATGCGGCAAAAACACAAGTTACAGCTTGTCAGGTACACGTCACACACATGTTCTGTATCACAGGATTTCCATCAGGATCAGAACACTTGCCTTAAATGTAACTTAACCCCTCAGCCCGGGGAGTGTCGGTTTGTAAGAGGGGTGATACGCTGTAAATAACCGTCCCCGGCCTAGAAGTAGGTGGCTCATGACAATCGCCCGAGCTGTGCCCTCTCTGCCCTTTCAATCAGAGAGCATGCGTCCCCGCTCTCAGGAGGGAGAAGACTCCTCTCTTCCCCCCAGAGATTCTGGGCTTGGAATAAGCCGGGCTCCTCCTGGAGGTGGCCACCCTGAGCTCTGAACCCAACGCTCACTGCCTCCCGTGTTTCCTGCCCCCTCCTTATAGGGAGGAGACCCGCCTCAAGTGCTCCCCCCCAGGGAATGCGGGAGCTCCCACATGGCTCAGGGAGCACTCACAGTCCCCGGAGGGAGCACGCCACCTGCCTTCCATCCCACGCAAAGGGGCAGAAGCCTGGCCCTTCTGCGGCGGCCGTGGGACAGCTGGGGTCACACCCACACGCAGACACGTTACCCACTGTCCCGTCCCGGCCTTGGATCAGTAACAGCTGGACACGCCTGTGCGGACTTACTGACTCCCGTACCCCCGGTCCATCCTCACAAAGCCTCCGCACGCCCTCCCCCTCAGAGCTGCTGCCTGCCGCCAACAGGAAATGAAGACGGGGCAGGTTTGTAGGGAAGGCAGGTGCCCTCCAAAGATGACAGGCGGGGCCCCTTTCTTGCAGGACCAACTTGGGGCAGGAAGAGGCCAGCGGGACGCAGAATTTCGGTCATCGAGGTAAACAACGTGTTAATGTGCTGTTAAAAAAATCAAAATTAATGCAAAAACCCATGACAAAAATCAACATTTTAAATAAAGACAGGATCATTATTCCTGACCTTTTTTTTTTGCCTCGGGCTCCAATATGGCTCACCACAGCACTGTCTTTATGTCAAATTTTGATATTTTGTTCATCGTGAATTTTCTGCATTCATTTTGAAGTGTTAGCATGTTGCATTAAGATGGTGTTTCTCTCGACTCCTGAGGGAGTCACATTGTTCTGTTTGCTGCCTCCTGAAATGCCACACCAGGGCGGGTGCCCGGGCCCCAGCGGGCCGTACCCGGGAGCCTACACGCTGGGACTTGGGGGGGCTGCCAGAGCATCACAACCCACTGCTTCACCTTCTCCCCCCGGGTTCCTACTTCGAGCAGAAAGGTCTACAAGGCTGCTTGGTGGCCTCTGCCCCCCACTGTCCCCTTCCCCACTGAGTCCTGGCCAGGACCACTCGCCACCCTCGGCCTCACCTCACCTCCCCGGCTGAACTTCCTCCCCAGACGGACCTCCCTACGCCCTTGATGGTGGCTTCCCACCCAACGTCTGACTGCACCACTGACGATGGGCTCCCGGCAGCCGCCCAGCAGAGCACCTGGCCCTCAACAGCCATTTGCTGGACCAGTCGATTGATCGATTGATCGATTGATCGACACCTCTGAGCTTGATCCATTCGGACAATGTGTGCTCCACTCATTCTCTGTTCCACTTGACTCCAGAAATAATAGTGGAATGCTACAGACTTCCCCTTTTTCTCATATTGCCTCTCCCACTTACACACACACACACACACACACACACGAATGCACACTCACCCCTAAATCAGGTTCTGCCACCAAGAAGGACACAGAAGCAGAGATCGCCTCCTGGGCTTGAGCTGGGCTCAGATGACCTGAGTCTGCTAAGCCACGGCCCTAACCTCATTTCATGTTTCGGATTTGCTCTTTGTGGCTCATGTCAAGTGCTTGTCAGTTGCGGTTGCCAGAAAATGCACAAGACCCCCAGCTATGCTTGAATTCCGGATGGATGAGTCGTGTTTTAGTAGAAGTATGTCCCAAATACTGCATGGCACATACTTATACTAAAAAAGTTCTCTGAAATTTATATCTCACTAGGTGTCCTTTATTGTCGTTTGTGAAATCACCAATGTGCCACTTTAGAAACGACACCGAATCTTGGGCCACACCACCAGACTCCAGCCCCAAGCCCTGCCTACAGGTCTCCCATGAAACCACATCTCTTTTAACACCAAGAAGGACCGAGTCTCATGACACTTTTATATGTGACACCTGTCTGCAAAGTCCCCGTCTGCATGATAGCAGCAAAAATTTGAGGAAGGGGAAAAGAGGTTCTGAGGGAAAAAGCTATGAGTTTAACTTCTTGCCCCAAGAAAGGCTTCATTACACACATACCTTTATATACACATTATATATTTTTGCATATACATTACATACAGATGTGTATATCAAAATGTATATAAATATACATATAGACACACATTTCCTGGAAGATTGGGTTTTCCTAGAAAATCCTAAGCCTCCTGCATGTCTCTGGTTGATCCTTCCCTTCCTGCCATCACTGCCATCATCCCCCTGCACCTGACCTATGAGTCCTATTTTCTATGAGGCCCTAGATGTGCTCACCACGGTCCTTGGCACGTGAACAGACAAAGACTAAAAAGAAAAGCAATAGCCTTGTATTTTTCCCTAAATCACCAACAGAAGTCTCTTAATGGGTCACATAGGGCCATAAAGTGGTTGTCCTCATCAACAAAAGTCTTGGAATAATAAAACAATTTCTAAAAGATATAATTTTTGCACAAGATGGCAAATATAGAAGGATCTTAACCTGAATGCCAATCAAGTCAGCCCCAACAGGAGCTGAGAGCATGGCCCAGCTGCCAGCACAGGCAGCACCCTGGTGCCCAACCTCCCCAGCCTCAGTCCCCTGTCCCGGGAAAATGTGTTTGAGCCGCGATGTCTTTAACCTTCCAAGCTCCCTGTATCCCGCACTATTCCATCCATCCCGTCTACTGCTTCCTAAGTCGTCCCATCTGTCCCAGGACAGACAGACAGAGTCAATGAATCAGTGAGCAAGGAAGGGGCACATTAGCAAGTCCTCGGATGTCCCATGATGTGCCACCAGCCTGGGCAGAGGCCCTGGGAAGAGAGCGGGTGAGAGTCATCCCAGTGCATGAGAGAGAGAGTGACAGCCAACTCTCTGTGAGGATCCATGTGTCTTCCCACGCATGCTGCCCAGCACACACTAAACTCAGTGACATCAAGGTGGCTGTATTGCACAAAAATTATTATTATTTGATGGAATAAAAAAATAACCATTCATCTACCCATTGATTGCAAAGGCTTACAAACTCTTCAGGAAGGTACTTGCCCATGCACTACAGAGGGAAGAATTTCTTACAACCATGATTATGAAGGTCCTTTCTTGTAAAGCACAGAAAACTGCAAAATAGAAAGTAGGATNAGCCAACTCTCTGTGAGGATCCATGTGTCTTCCCACGCATGCTGCCCAGCACACACTAAACTCAGTGACATCAAGGTGGCGCTCTATTGCACAAAAGTTATTATTATTTGACGGAATAAAAAAATAACCATTCATCTACCCATTGATTGCAAAGGCTTACAAACTCTTCAGGAAGGTACTTGCCCACGCACTACAGAGGGAAGAATTTCTTACAACCATGATTATTAAGGTCCTTTCTCGTAAAGCACAGAAAACTGCAAAATAGAAAGTAGGATGCTTCTCTGCCTCTCCAAAGGAAAAGTGTTATTGCTACGGAATATGTGAATTGCAGAACACCAGAACCTAAAGATCTGCAACGCACTTCTATCATGTGGAGGAAGAATGAAATTTGACTTGAATTTATGTAAGTGTTGTTGACAGGAAATGGGGCCTTCACGCCTAGCCATGGATTAAGATTCACACAGGTATGCTAAATGGATAGAGAAGAGACACGAGTCGACAGAACTTTTAGAAAACCATNGTAAAGCACAGAAAACTGCAAAATAGAAAGTAGGACGCTTCTCTGCCTCTCCAAAGGAAAAGTGTTATTGCTACGGAATATGTGAATTGCAGAACACCAGAACCTAAAGATTTGCAACGCACTTCTATCATGTGGAGGAAGAATGAAATTTGACTTGCATTTATGTAAGTGTTGTTGACAGGAAATGGGGCCTTCATGCCTAGCCATGGATTAAGATTCACACAGTTATGCTAAAAGGATAGAGAAGAGACACGTGTCGACAGAACTTTTAGAAAACCATGGGAATCTTGTAACCTGGAGCATATTCATGAGAGAAAAGCAGAAGCTGTCAGCACAGGAGAAACCATGAGCACCTCATATCTCCTCTGTTGCAGGAACCATGAGACAGAGCATCACGAATGTCTCCGGAAAGGAAGCCAAGAGCATGGCCTGGATGCCAGAACAGGCAGCACCATGGTGCCCAACCTCCCCAGCCTCAGTCCCCTGTCCTGGGAGAATGTACATGAGCTGCGATGTCATTATCCTCCACGCTCCTGCATTCCAGCGCCCTCATGAGAGAATGCTTGCGCTCACTGAGACACATGGCAGGAGTATGGTCGGGCAAACCCACCCACGGCCACCTGTTAGTATTCCGGGGAGGAATACCAAAACATGCAGAAGGGTAGCGTATTAAATAGTGTGTTAGACTTATTTCTAAAGGTGGTCTCCTATCACCTCAGTGAATGTTGAAAGAAAGGTCTCACATTACCTGGAGTCCTGCCAGGTGGGGAAGGGGGCGTCTACATGGGACGAGGCCTTCTCTTGAAATTGTCCATCAGACTAAAGGCTGTGTTGGAGTTCGGAATGTGGAGAGGTGGTCAGACACCCTGAACACTCAAATAAGAGATGCAGGATCCCAGGAGATGCTCAATCCTTGATTCCAAAACCACATATGCGGGTGTGAGTGCACAAGGATCTCAGGCCCCTGACGAGATAGAGCCTGTCGTAGTCTGTTCCAGCTGCTATAACTGAAGCACCACAGACGGGGCCTTAGGAACAATGGACGCTGATTTCTCAGTTCTGGAGACTGGGGTCTAAGATCAGAATCCTGATGCCCCAGATTCAGTGTCTGATGAGAACCGACTTCCCGGTCCCTGACTGGCTGTGTTCCTATCTGAAGGAAGGGTGAGGAAGCTCTCTGGGACCTCCTTCATAGGGGCACTTATCACATGGGCCATCCACCCCACTACCCACCCTGTGACGGGATCACAGCTCTAGAATTCCCAGGTGCAGGTGTCCTCAGAGGTGTGGGTCTTGGGGCCAGCCGCCATCTGTCGTGGGGTATAGGACTGTCCCCTTACTCGCCCCGGTGAAGAGCACACGAACACCAGATAGAGGGAGGGACTTGGAAGGTCCCTCGTGTGCCGAGGAGGCTGCTGGCTGAGAGCAGAGCGCCCACGAGGGGACTGACTTACAGGGTGGTGTGGAGGTGAGGGCACCGCACCAGGTCGGCAGGCCAGGGACACCACGGCCTGCAGTCCTGCCTGGACAGAGATCACGTGTACTCCCGGTGGGGTCCCTTCTCCATGCGCCTTCCCACGGGGGCACCCATTTGCGGTAACAGCCCCGGAGGGGAGCCACCGCCCATTTACAGCACTGGTCCAAGATCAGGTGACTACTTTCCAATGTGTATGGAGGTCCTGATGGTCTCGAGATAGAAAGTAGGAGGGGCTCAGTGCCAGGTTCTAGATGCATCCACACTGTCCCAGTAAAACCAGGCGGAGGAGCTGCCAGGAGCGGGCCTGGGAGACGCGCGAGGGGCTCCTGCCCGACATGAGCCGGTCTTCAGCTCTGTGTTAGTACAAAACCGGGCTGCTTACTGATCCAAACAGGGCAAGACAGAAGGAGTAAAGATGAAGGCAAAGACCCACCCAGTTTTGCCAACCAAGAGAAAATTATTATTCATATTTTCAATGAGTTACTCTCTGATTTTATGTTTTTGCATATGTAACCTGGGTCATATTGTGTCACATTTTTCTTTAACCTGAGATGATATGATAAGCCTTTCCTCATATTTTAAAAAATATTCCACAAATGTGTGTGGTGATTTTATTTTATTCCTCTTGTTAGATCCACTGTGCCGGCTTTGGCTCCCGCCCCCACTGCTGTCGCCGTGTGAGACCCCAAGGTCTGCTGTCTGCAGGCCTTCTTGTAACCCACTTGCAGAGGAGGGAGCCAGACTTGAAAGGCATGAAGCACTCTTGACGGTGGTTCTGACGGGGTTCAGAACACACCACCCCAAAACCCGGTGCCCTGGCAGATGGATTATTTCAAGGTGAAGGAATTTGAGGAAGGGCAGGTGCAGGAAGGATTCTCTGACCTCCCCTGGAGCAGGTTATGGGACTCTCTTGTGACAGGTGCCTTCATTCCACCTTGAGGACAGGAGCAACCTCATCTCCAAAGACAGGGATGCCGAGGGGACTCCCAAGACCCAGGCCTTGCTGGGTCTCCCCAGTTCCCTCCCCGAGCTCAAACCCTTCACACGACCACATTTTCCACGAATGTCCACCCTTCATCCTGCCCAGCATAAAATGCCGGCCCCCGCCGAGTGCCATCCTGCATGCGGTTCTGCATACGTCTGTCTCCACCAGGCCACAGTCTTGAGGAGATCAGGAACGCCTGATTCATCTGTGGAATTCCCGCAAGACCTGGGCCAGAGCAAAGTGCCAGGGATGCTGTGCCTCCTTTGTGATTCTTCCTCGGCAGCACGGCTGGGACCCTGAGGCTCGCGGTGCGTTGCGACGACACAGCACTTTGGAAGAGCCGTGATGTCACCCACCGTCCTCTGGCCACCCGCTGCTCACACGGCCCCCCGCTCTTGTCTTAACCGTCGGGGAGTGGGTGATGCAGGAGCGGCAACAAAGGCAGACTCCCGGCTCTGGAGTTTCAAAAGCGGAGGTCCAGGCATAAAACAATGGATTTGGAAGGATCTTTTTATCTGAAGAGCCAGCTTTTGTCTCCCCCAGCTTCCAGACCCGGGGTGTGCTCCTGAATGGGAGGAGACGGAGAAAGAGAGTCCGTTCGTGGAGGCTGAGAAGCGACGTGGCCAGGCCCGCAGGCCTAGGGGCCCCCAGGAGGGGAGGACTGGACTCTCAGACCAAGTGGGGTCTGGGTTCCCTGTCGCGGGCAGGTCCCAGGGAGACACAAAGCTCCCTCACAGACAACGCACTCGGCGTGCCACAGAAATGTCCACGGCCACGCTTAGCCCCACCGAGTGTCTGCAAGCCCGGGGGTGCAGGAGGACCCACAGCCTCCACACCCGAGAACAGAGGTTGGAGTGGGAAGAAATTGAGGTAGACGAATGTGGAAGCACCTTTCGGACATGAATGAGGGGCATGGCTGCGCGAGTCCATGGCCAACCAGGGGATACTGAGGACAAGGTGCCTCCAGCAGAGTGCAGGTGGCAAGACCCACGGAGCCTTGGGCACAGCCTTGGCAAAGCGGATGCACCCCAGGAGATGGACACAGTTCTGGAAAGGATGGGGGAGCCAGGGTTCCCTGAGGACTGATGGTCTGGACAAAGACAGAACGTCCGTGTGGCCCGCAGGCTGGCACGCCCCCATCTGCTGCCTCGGCTCCACTGGGACCTCGGGGCCTCACACTTCACCTGTCCCACTGCCGTCCCCTCCCTCCAGACCCGGCTCTCCCTCCCCCGCCGGACTCGTCTCTGGGACCTCGCTCAGACCTGGAGGAAAGAGAGGACCTGTGGCCCGGCGCTTCCTTCTCTTTCCCCTCCTTGCCTGTTGTTGGGCTTCATAAAGCCATAAATATTACAATTTCAGATGTGCGACCCTACTGCTCTCACCTTCCCTGACCTGTATGCACACCTGCAGGTCACACAGCTCTGGCTGGGTGAGCCAGACATCTCCAGGTCACTGCACCCAGACTCAGCTCCTTCCCTGCATCCTCCCAGAAAGCGCTCCTCCCACCTTCCACAGGTCAGCGCGGGCAGCCTTCCTGCCGAATCTGCACACGTCCCAAGCACCGCGAGCCTCCCCTCAAGCAGTCCTGCCACAGGGGAGTTGCCAGTAGGGCTCACCCCCTAATGGCCCAGGCCCCGCACCCCTGCCCCCTGGGAGCTCAGCCCCGTGGACGCAGCGCCCCTGCCAGTCTTGGGAGCTGTGCCCATGACACAGGACACAGGACGCGCTCAAGAGCACCTGCAGGGTGAATGCAGAGCACAGAGGTGAAGCCATGACTTGATAAAGAGAACCTCACACAGGCTCACACCCGGGCTTGAAGCTCTTTGTGGAAAACATCACGAACGTCAATCCCTCTAGAAAACAGATAGAGGCACCCTCTCCTTGAACCTCTGGGCCAAATCCCCTAAGTCTCACGACAGATATTTTTAAACTTAGAGGAAGAATGACAGATCTTTCCTTTCTGGAAACAACGTGCTCTTTTGAGAAGGCCATACTCTAAGTCTCAAGATGCTTGAGCTTCTCCGTGGAAGAAGGCGAGTCAACATGACCAAGACGGTCACCGTGGTTTAGGGACACTGGGCGGCTGCCATCTGGGAACCATAAATGAGCAACACAGTTCGTTTTTTTGGGTGATTTGCTTTATGCCTTCTTGGCAAAAGGGCAGATCTCTGGGATTTGCTTCTAACTAATCCCCACGGACCGCGGTAGGAAAGAGTAGGTTGAGCGTGGATGAAACAAAACCAGCCAAGTACGATCGTTTGGAGAGCGGGCTGATGAGTACACAGGCTCATAATTCCACTTCTGCACTTGTCTGAAATTTCTCACACAAAAAGGGTTTTTTTTATGTTGTTGTTGTTGTTTTTCTTTTCTTTTTTTTTTAATTCACATCTGTCTCTGGAGTAGTGCTGGCAACTCCCACCCTGCGGTAGGAACACCTCTCATCGTCTCTCCTCTCGTCAGAGCGAAGTTTCAGACTGCTGTATTCCATTTAATTCCAGAAACAGTCAGGGCACTGCAACTTTCAAGCATTGTCCCTGAGATACTTAGAAAAAGAAATCTGTGTTCATGTGTCCGAGACCATTAAAGAATTTAGGAAGCAAGCCAAAGCAGGAAAAAAAAAAAAGTCTTCCCTTCTACTAAGATTAGCTCTAAGTAGTTTATCCCAAATACATGCTTTTTCTTATATGAACTTTTCTGAAACTCGTGATATTTATATCCAGCCCAGGGAAGAGAAGAGAGGAATCTGGATGGCTCCAAAGGAGTGGGATGAGTCAAGAGGATTTTTACAACAGGATGACTTCGGAGCTTCTCATCAGCCTGACCGCAGATTGCCATCACCGAAGTGCTAACGGGTAGAAAAGCAGAGACTCCCACAGTCTCTCGGGAACGACCTGCCAAAACTCACCGACTCACGGTTGCTTCCACATCCATCCTGCTAATCGGATCACTGGGATCCACTGAGCAGGTCCCGGGCTTACACGGAAATTAGGGACACAGAACCACTACCTTCGCAGGAACAAAACGTGAAACGTGTCCCGCTGGGTGAGGGTCCTGTGCTCCCTGGGGTGTTTCCAGGTGAACAGGAGGGGCTGCCCAGTGCTCTGTGCAGAGACCATGATGCTTCAAGCTGAGCTGTGTACAGACACTCCGAAGAGGNGTGTCAGGGGCTGATTCACGCTGCAGAGGGTCCCTTTAGCCGCAGAGCACAGAGAGTCTGCAGGGTGAGCGGAGGTGATCCCCGGAGCTCATCAGGACTGTGATAGCGGCAGAAGTCAGGTAGTCTGAATATATGGTGAAGACAGAACCACAAGCTTTCCCAACAGATTGCATGGGATGTGGGAGGAAGAGAGGGGTCAAAGTGGATGGGCGGTTTTGGCCAGAGCATCTGGAAGGTCAGAGCACCCCTTGCTGAGGTGGGAAGACTGTGGGAGAGCAAGTTTGTGGGCGAGATGAAGGGCTTAGTTTGGATGTATCAAGTTGGGGCGGTTGGTTGGATATCCGAGTGCAAATGCCAAATAGGCAATGGATTTTCAAGTTTGGATTTTCGGCTGGGGCTATGGAGTAGGGATGGGTGGGTTTTGACGTCCTGAGCTGGCTGGGACTGACCAGGAAGTGTGTGGAGAGGAAGGGCGGGGTATGCTGGAGGCCATAGCTCCCTCCTGATTAAGTGCCTCCGGGCTCTTGCCTAAAACCACTTTGCCCTCACTTTTTTTTAGATTCTACTTTATTTGGTAAAACTCGGAAACTAACCATCTCTGCACCTCCTGCTGTCCCAAGAAGCCAGTTCCCTAGAGACAAAAGGGCTGCGGCTTGGGGGTCATCCACCATCCCCAGGCTTCACACTCCGGCAGCCCACGGCCTGCGGTCAGGCCTCCAGACCCAAAGCTCTTAGCGGCAATAGAAGGAATTA
>NC_048232.1:2865931-2880323 GCF_002007445.2 Ailuropoda melanoleuca | reverse complement strand
CTTCAGGCTCCTTCCAGAACACGCTCTTTTTGATGTGTGCCTGGGCCCTCTCTGATCCCAGGTGCTGTTTTGTGAAGTGGGCCTAGACTTTAAGGCCTACTACCAAGCCATGACCAACGCCAGCTCCATCGCTGATATCCACGGCACCACCACCCATGACCAACTCCAGCTCCATCGCTGATATCCACGGCACCACCACCATGGCCAACGCCAGCACCCGTGTCACTGCCATTCACAGCATTCGGGCAGGGACCGAGCCTCTCAAAAAGCGCACACGTGAGGGGGTCAGCAGGAGCTGGCCATGCACTGTACTATAATGAAGACGACGGTAGGAGGACAGTAGCAACAGTATTTGACTGAAAATTATGGCTTTCAGTGTAAAGTTTTAACTTTCTCAAGAAGACATTGAACCAAGCAGTGGAATGAAAATAAAGCTGCTGCCTGAGTGGGGAGGAAAAGACCGGGAAGGCGGGAGGTGCGGCCCGAACAGGCTGACAGGATCCCGTCCTCCTGCAACAGGAGTTTGGTCTCCGCCAACCCGTGCACCCTGTGACTGACAACCACAAGTCTGCCCGCATCGTGCTTCTCCAAAGATGAGTAAAGAGGGAACCGATGGCACAAGACCTAGAAAAACAGTGTGAGTGTGGCGGGGCGGGGGGGGGAGCAGCTGAGGGGCTCCTGTGGGGGCACCTTCAGGAGGCAGGGCTCACGCTCAGCCTCACTCCCGGTATGACCCACAGCCACCCCCGCATGCCCGTCGGGACTCGGCCCCCCCAGGCTGCTCACAGACAGACTCCCGAGAAGAGGAGCCTGGAGCCCTGAGGGAAAGGGGGATGAAGGAAGGGCAGTGGGAACGCTGAGTACGGATGGTAGACCACCTCCCTTACAGCCGCACATCTGAACTTGCGCACAGACCGCGGCATGACGGGATCAAGAACTGCAGGTGGGACCCACACACGTGAAATAGAACCCAGAGAATTCACCTGTTCATGGCTGTGAATCATATGGTGGCTGCTGAGGGACTTGGGGGGAGGCTTGCTCAGCCAGCCTGGGGGGGCAGGAACCCCGCTTTCCCCTGTACAATGACGGGGAGCAGAGACTCAACGTGCAAATCGACGCCTTCTGAGAGGGGAGTCCAGAATGAATAGGAGTGAGGCAAAAATCAAAGAGAAAAGGAAAGGGAAGCATGTAAGGGAAATGCACGTTGGCCGAGTTCGCAGGGTGTGAAGCGCTCGCCCCTGGCAGCGCCGTCCAGCAAAAGTGAGACGGACGAAGAGCGTTCTGCAAATACCCTGCCGGCGGCCCCGGGTGAGGGCAGGACAGTCGGCTCACAGCCAGCACCAGCCTGGCTCCCACACACAGGCCTGCAAACACGGAGCAGCGCTAACTGCCGCAGCATGGAGAAGGGAGGGAATGCTCTGTAGCCAAGAAGGTCACGTGGCTCTGTGAGGACAGAAGGGACAGAATCCCACATGTCAGACATCCGAAAATGCACGAGCCTTTCTGGAGGAGAGCTCAGGACACAAATCCACTCCACGGCTGACGGAGGAGAGGGAGCGCAGGGGAGGCATGGGAGGATGGCATCTGGGCAGCAGGGACGTCCCCGTCCTGAAGGACCCAGAGACCGTCGCTTGGCTGAGCAAAGGGGCAACCATTCCCCCAGCCAGAGCCAACCGTCTATCGTGTTTGGTAAGCTCCTTCCCATCCGTGTGCTGTTGGAAAGTTCATCTCGAAGGGCAAGCCTCGCCCACACAACGGCCCCAGTGCGCTTTCCAAGCTCCTCTCTGGACGAAGGTTTATGTAAGTTGTCAGCGGCAGATGACTTTGTTTAAAGGAAAAATGTCAAATGCCGTCACAGTAGCACCAGAACTGACCTATTTTAAAGCTGACTTGATTTAAGAGTGATCTATCTTTTCCCCAAAACTATTGGTATCTTAGCAAGAAATTTAGAAATAATAAACAGTTCTGAAGCTACATTAAAAAGCCAAAAGAGAAACCGTAATTCTGGCCCAAATTTCTAGACTGCGGGTTTACATCATCAATGAGCACATCCGTGGGCTGAGAACAAGGGCAGAAATGAATATGAGGAATAGCATGGATTGCCAAAAACTCCCAGAGAAAATTATTAAGGGGACTATCTCTCTCCAAGTGGAAGATGCATGATGACCCCAATGGTTTCAAATCATTTAGCGAGAACCCAATTCTGAGTAACAGACAGGTCAAGAGTCCTCTTGTTTCCTAAAGCAGAACGTGATTGAAGAGTGTGACATCTTTGTCTGGGTGAAGGGTGTGACATCTTTGTCTGGGTGAAGAGAGTGACATCTCACCAGGGTGAGGGTGTAGCATCTTTGCCTGGATAAAGGGTGTGACATCTTTGCCAGGGCTAAGGGTGTGCATCTTTCAGGGTGAGGGTGTGACATCTCGCCAGGGTGTGCTGGGGGAAGGAGGGCTCCCCCGGCTCAGCACCTTCAGGCCTTGGGGCAGCGTGAAGGCAGGGCTGAGCCTGGGGTCCTGATCCCCCAGCCACGGGTCCCCCTGCCAGGCCAGCGGGGCACTCTCCTCGCAGACATAGTCAGGGGACCCTGAGGGGAGCAGACTCCCGTGTCCCTGTGTCCACGCCAGCCCCGCCCCCATGCACTGCAGGAGCTTCCCTGGGTATCTCCAGGGCTGAGCCATGTCCTGGATGCTAAACCATCGAGAACACCTCACCTTCAGACCCACCTCACTCCCATCGCCATCAACCCACACCCGCTGAGGAGGGAGTCCGACATGGAAGAAAACATGGCCAGGGAAAGGTCGCACAGGGTCCTCGAGCATGTGGCAGAGGGCCGGCTGCAGGGATGGACATCCCCCGCCTGTGCCGTGAGGCACAGCATGCCGGGAGCCCTGTACGCTCCGAGCAGCATTTGCACTTTGACCTGTCCCCGCCTGTGCTCCCGCGGACCCAGCCCGCTGGGAAGACTCCTCAGCCACCCCCCAGGAGGGACCAAAAGAGCACACGCCGGCTGGGACCACTGCAGGCTCCCGAGCCGTGCTTCAGAGACCCAGTGGCTGCTTCCACTTCTGCAGTGCCCCCAGGGGACGGCGGTCCTGGAGACCCCCTGCTAACTAAATGGGAACCGAAGGCATGGTGTCTCCTACGGGCAAAAGTTTTAGGAGCCACTTGGGTTCACCCACGCTTTCATGGGAACATGAGTTGAGAGAGGTCAACGGATGGGTGACCGCCAAGGACAGCACCCCGTGGCCAGCCACAGGGCCACGCAGCACACTGTGCTCACTGCTGCTCCCACGGGGCCAGGCCAGGCCAGGCTATCAGACGTGCCCACTCTTCGCTGTGTGCTCCGTGCTGACACCATACCCCGCCGTGGACCTCACTCCCAGGAAAATGGGTGCAGTCATCCGTGTGTGTGTCACTGACAGGTTTAGAGCAAGTTCAGTATCTCAGTAAAACAATCGGTTGCGAAGGGGAACTTTGGTTATTTGCACCAAGGGAAAACAAACTAATAAAATAAATCGGCTGTTTGCTAACCCTGGTATGTCTGAATGTACCGAGTGGACACCTGACCTCCCCAAGCAGGACATTCTTCGTCAGGTGGGTGAGGTCTTAATGTGCCAGGTCACATAAATCGTGCCTTCGAGTACGGTCCTTCCTTTTGCCCATCTTCTTTGGAAAGAGTCGTGTGGAGTCCGATGGGTGGCCCTGCCCTTTTCACCCCACTCTGCCTCCCTCTACGTGGGAGCACCCCACAGTCAGCAGCCCACACACATGGAGCTCTGTTTCAGACGTCGCTGGGTCCCACCACCTCCCCTCACACGCAGGAGACCCAGGGTCTGGGAGGTGGACTCTTCCTTGTGCCCATCCCCAGTCTCACTGTCCCCTCCAGCTGCTCTATCTCCTTTGCCCCAAAACTCTTCCCTCAACTCTTCACCTTCAGCCTCGTATGGGAGGGCTCCCCGAGCTGGGTGCAAGGAAAGATGCAGCTTGGAGCTGGAGCGAGCCCTTGGCTGGGCTCCTTTGTGCTCCTGTATGGTTAGCTTGTTACTCCAGTGCTTGCCAGAGCCTGGACAGTAAGCTCCCCTCTCTGGAAGGGACTTCTGTGGCCCAGCTCATAGAGCAGAGCTCCCCAGCCCCAAGGGCTTAGCATCCTGGTGACCAGCATCCGGACCCCCCAGAGCACTGCGGGCTTGCTCTGAAGTCACAGCCTAATGGGCATGGGGTGCGCGGAAGAAGGTCTTCCGTCCCTGAATGGCTGACCCCGCCTTTACCACCACTCCCCCACGCTCCCTCCTTCGCGTGTACCCCCCAAGCATGTCCATATCGCATTGCACTTCTCTCCGATGACCCGTCAGCAGCTGTCANTATCGCATTGCACTTCTCTCCGATGACCCGTCAGCAACTGTCGCTCGTGGTGACAGCAGCCTCGAGATTCCACACCTGCAAGAGCGTCTCACCCGCTTCAGAACTTCCCACGGCATCTCGTTCTGGATCTCTGGATACTTTGTCAACTGGATGCATGAATCGGAATTCATTATTAAACTCCTGGAAGCTCCTTTGCAGAGAAAGTTTGTTAATTCATGACTGATTTCACTTCGGATCATTTGCCTTTCATTTGATGTGCCATTATTAATGAGGGGCTGATTGAACATTAATGTGATTGGAATCTGAATTAATGTATTTTAATAATTCATTGTTTTCATAAATCCAAGACAATAAGATCAGACGGATGGACCTCGTGTTCTCAAACCAATGGAATTTAAAATTAAAAGTCCACTTGACCCTCACATCCACTTAAATCCCTCAGTGAGCATTTGCTGGTCCGACTACAACAATTTTCCTTGGTGGTGACAAGTAAGTAAATTTTCCAGTTCCAGTCCAAGAAGCCCTGTTTTTGTAAATCTGGAGAGCCGTCCTTCCGCGTTACAGATGACACGCACGCAATTCAGGGGGCCGGGGAGGCTGTAATTCAGTCTGGAGACTGAATGCAAAGGTGTGAACGCTCACATGGCCCCCAACGCCAGCAAAATCCTCCACTGAGTTATGCTTTCTGTCTGTGCCCACAGCTGCCTTCTGCGTTCCTCCCAGGGGAAATAGCGCTGGGAGAACGACGCATGGGATCACCACTGAGTGCCTCTCCCGCTCAATACAGCATCTGCTTTGTTTTTCAGTAAACAGATGGAAGCCACACAAAATGGAATGTGAATAATAATCCTGGGTGAATTGAATCAAGTTCAATGATCATTTCAGTCATACACTGAGTTGAAAAATCTACATAAATATGTCGAGTCCCACAAACTGACGTTTGCACGTGGACAGGTTTTTGAAAAATTTATTTGGACCAATGCACGCCAGGCTTTAAATGATCTCGTTTGAGCATTTTTACGCATCCGCACCTAATGAAATTCACCTAATGAAATTCAACTAAAAAATGCATTAAGTTTGTGTAAAGTCGTGTCAGAGATNAAAATCTACATAAATATGTCGAGTCCCACAAACTGACGTTTGCACGTGGACAGGTTTTTGAAAAATTTATTTGGCCCAATGCACGCCAGGCTTTAAATGATCTCGTTTGAGCATTTTTACGCATCCACACCTAATGAAATTCAACTAAAAAATGCATTAAGTTTGTGTAAAGTCGTGTCAGAGATGTTATAGCCCAGGCGTGGTGAAGAATAGAAAATCAAATCACCAAAACCTTCTCCATGGGAGGGCAGGTGTCGTGTGCCGAATACCTGCGACGGTAAAGCCTAACCACAAGCCACCGTTCGATCACACAGCACGTGAGTACGGCGTCGTGATGCCAGATCACAAGCACCTCTTCGGTCGAGGGATTTAAATCGAGTGGTTCTTTTCCTCGGGTGCACACAACGTCTGTGGCCGATGAAGAGCCACGAGATAGTCTCGGTCACACGAGTCGGCACCGCACACCCACACAGAGCGTGTAGAACTGGGAGGAACGCCACGGAGACTTAGAAACAGTGAATGTCCTTCAAAATTCACCATGGCAGAAGCTTGAAGGAACTGGACGCCAGAGTGTTTCTGACTGGCCGGGGAGACTGTCATGAAGCTGGAGCTATTTACCACCGCTGTGGTCAGCATCGTTGGTCGAAATTCAGATGTCTCGTGATTTATTTTATTATCTACAATACCAAAAAAAAAAAAAAAAAAAAAGACAGGATGGTGGGAGGGCAGTGAAATGACTATAATACCGTCCTTGTAGATGCAGGTCATTATGCACTTGTCCAAACCCACAACATAGACAGCAGCGACCGTGAGCCGTGGCACAAAGCACAGACTGGGGGCGGCCATGGTGTGTCGATGTCAGTCAGGTTCAGCAACTATAACAAACGTACCATCTGGTGGGGGGAGTTGACGGGGGCGGGGGGGGCTGTGCATGTGTCGGGACAGGAAGGGGGCCCATGTGGGAAATCGCTGTACCTTCTTCTCAATTTTGCTATGAACCTAACATTGTTCTAAAAATATTTTTTAAAAATTTTTAATCAAAAGCACTATGATATGGGACTGAATCCCACAGTATCTCCCTTCTGGGGATGGCATGGTTGGAAGAACAAAGGGGAAAAGTGAAAAAGCTCTCAGTGATCTACAGACACCTACAAAATTATAAATGTAGGTGTTTCTATGGGAAAAAATAGAGTACAACTGTCTAGCTGGAAAGAATTACTTCAACCAGTTATCTTCAAAGCCAATCTGAGCCTCTTATTAATGTCCACCTTCCAACATAGCACCTTTCTTTCGTCCTGATGATTTATGCTTTTGTAAGATGACTCTTTCCGTAACCACTGCTGGCCACCTCCAACCGTGTCTGACACAGGTCACACCTCCAGCTGCTAAGCCCACTCATGCATATGGATGGACAACCCAGCAGCAGCCCGTCTGTGATAATGAGGCCCGGGCTGCGGGAGTCACACCATAAAAATGCTTCCATCAATGTTATCCTAGGACCCATGGAATGCAAAGGCACTGCTTTTATTCCCATAATACCGTCTATTTTTGATAATTTTTTTATTCTGTTGATAATGAGTAAAATCGGTCAATGAGCATATACGTGATAGTTAATACAAACGAATTATTTTATCAGCTCATGTTAATGATGCCAGAACCATTCCCCCATAGTTATTTATTACTTGCATTCAGATATATTTGAATACTTGTGAATATTATACATGCTATGGGATTTGAATGCATTAAAGCATACGCTGGGGAGGCCGGACCTTCTGCTCACTCACTGTGACGAGTTTCGGATAGATCCTTCCAGATGACCCAGATGACCCGTATTTATTAATTTTTATATTTTATTCAGAACCCTTGCACTGTCCTGGGTCCTGTCTCCATCGTGTGTTATGCTCTCTGTGTGTTTTTTAAAATTTTGAACATCTTTAATTGTGGTGAAATACAACATAAAGTTTACCACCTTTGCCATTTGTTTTAAGATTTTATTTATTTATTTGACAGAGAGACAGCCAGCGAGAGAGGGAACACAAGCAGGGGGAGTGGGAGAGGAAGAAGCAGGCTCATAGCAGAGGAGCCTGATGTGGGGCTCGATCCCATAACGCCGGGATCACGCCCTGAGCGGAAGGCAGACGCTTAACTGCTGTGCCCCTTAAAAAATATTTTAAAAACCCCTTATTTTGTCAGCATGAAATGAATTACGGTTGGTTTTAAATGACATAATAAAAGTATTTTTTAATGTTTCAGTTTAAAATTCCATTTAAAAAAAGCCTTAGGNTAAACACATATTCCCCGTTTCGTCTCCTCTAGCCCCTGGCAATGACCTGGCAGGTGTCAGACCATCCTCCCTTCTTAAGGCTGAGTAATAGTCCACTGTGTGCATATGGCACACTTCCCTTGTCCGTCCAGCTATTGGCGGACACGGGGCTTGCTTCTGCCTCTGTTTCCTTGTGAATAATGCTGCGCGTGCATGGGTGTGCAAGAATCCCTTTGAGCTCCTGCTTTCATTCCTTTTGAGTAAACGCCCAGGATGGAATTACTGGGTCATGTGGTAATTCTATCTTTACTTTCGCCTTCTGTTGTGAACGCTCCTTCTTTTCCTTTTTTTCCCCTTAACATCTTTGCTAGACGGTCCACGAGTATGATCTCCACTTTGCTTGTGTTTCTGTGTCTTTTCTTTTATGCTAATTTGGAAGTGTTTCCATTTTGTTCTTCTTTGGACATTTTTAAAACTGTTTATAACATCCTTAATTCTCTGTCTTTAGACTTCCTATTCAATATGAAATTAATATATTTCCGCCTCCTCTGGCCTCCCTTTCTTTGCCTCAATTAATTTCCTTTGTTACTTTATCATTCTTTGTTCTTCTAAGACTTTGTACTACCCAATAGACATGATTGTCAGTTTTGTACGATCTCCTTCCAGACGGGACAAGAAGGGGGGATGCGGCGTGTCTGCGCCCCTCCCATGCACCCTCCCCAGGACGCCCCCTTGCATGGCAGGGCTGGTGCAGCGGCGGCTTGCGGGAGCTCCCCGATTAGATCGCCACCCTCCCAAGAGCTGTGGTCACGCCCACGTGCCCACGGCTTCCGGCTCACGGCTCATGTTGGATTTCAGTTTCTCCGTGTGTCGGAGCAGCGTCGTGGGGAAATTCCAGAGGAGGAGCGCACTGCCCGGCTCACCTGGTCCTGCCCCACACTGCTTGGACCTGAACAACAGTGTGCTGCCTGCTTTCTGGAATTGGATACTGCCGCTGAGCCTGAGAGTGGCTGGTGCTTCCCCCTACAAGTATCTTGTGCTGTGCTCTGGGTGGTGGGCCCCACACCTAAGGATAAACTCTTCTTTATCTTTAAACATGTGTCTGTCCCTCCCACTCTGTCCCTGATCTTAGCTATGGTGTGTCCTTGCATCGGACAATCAAGCTCAACTTATTTTATTTCTATATAAATTTGATTTAAGTCTTTGCTCTTTTGCCGCCTTCTCCTCGTGCAGCCTGCACATTATTCGCACTGCCCCCGGGCTTCATCCTGCACATCCCATCACTTCTCAGAACTGCCGGCCGCATCCGGGGGTGCCCGCGTGTCTGCCACGATGTCCTTGTCCTCCCCCGCTCCTGTGCCCCGTGCGGCCCAGAGCTTACCTCCCCGCCCCTGAGCTCTGCTCCCTTGAGCCTTTGTTGTCTGCACTGCGGCCTCTGAGAAGGGTGCTCGGACTGGGTCATTGGCACACACAGGGCTGTTTGCATTTACTCCATGGCCTGCAGTGTGGGCTGGTTCCTGCTTCTTTTTTGCTTTTCCTCCTTTTTTCGTATAATATCTTTAATAGATCTGTGCTTTCCTCTTCCTTATTGAATCCATCTTTTAATAAAGGGAATCTTTCTGGACCAGCCATTTACACAAGTCAGTTTTCCCCGGTTCAGAACAAAGCTCCTTCCCTGTGACTCAGAGCTGTGTGCATGCACCTGTGTGGGGGGGGGGGGTCCAGATTTCCCCGGTGTGCGTGCACGCATGTGTGTGGACACGCTTGTGTGCATGTGAGGCCAGGTCAGTTTTCAAACCCTGTGTGCGTGCACCAGTGTATACGAGTGTGTGCCCATGCATTATTTTAGTCGTGATTTCTCCCAAGCTCACAGACGGGGAGGATGTGGGCTGCTCAGTCTGGAGCCTCTCACACTCACCTCACTGAGAACTTGCCCCCTGCAGTTAAAGGACCAGCTAACGCGCTTAGTATAAGGCCTGACACTTGGCGAGGGCTGACGAAGTGAGGGGTTATCTCTGGGCAATCTCTCCGGCTCCTTCGTGGTGCCAGGGGAGAGTCCTACTGCTGCCCTGCGTCAGATCCTATGCCTCCAGACAGGGCCCATCTGCAGTGTCACTTGAGAAACCCCGGGCACCACTGGCTGGGTCTGGGACCTGCCGGTGGGCCCCCTCTCCCCTGCACGCATTCGACCCCGCGTCTGATGCTTCACATACATAGTGGCTCACGGCCACCGCCGGGCAAGCCTCACAGAAGGTAGAGTTTGCTTTCTGGATTTGCTCTTCTTATTCTCTCCGGATAACTTTAAAAAGAACATAACAGAGAGGGCTTCACTCTGTCGTCTTAAAACAGAGACAGGATAGTGTTTTGTTTGGTATTTAACAGATTAGAAGACCAGCTCTAACAGGACATTTATTCATTCATATGTGCGCCATATACAACGTATGTTGATTTTTGTGTTCATGTCGGTAACTTCGGTGGGTGTTAGGGATACAAGAATAAACGAGACCCAGAAGAATTGAGAGTGGGGACTTGAACAGTATCCCAGGTTTACGGCAGTGCTCTTCACCATGGCCACATGGCAGAAGGAACCCGAGTGTCCACCAATACATGAAAGAGTGAGCAAAATGTGGTAAATGCACAGAACTGATCATCATTCACCCTAAAAAGGAAGGACATCTGACACGTGCTACAACAATAATGAACATTGAGGATGTTATGCCAGCAAAATAAACCAGGCACAAAAAGACAAACACAGCACGATTGCACTTACTTGAATACTTACGGCGGTTGCATTCTTAAGGTAGAACTGCCTGGGGGTGGGGCAACGAGGAGTCTGTGTTTACTCGGGACGCGGTTTCCGTAGGAGATGGGACGTTTTGGAGGTGGGTGTTGGTGATGTTTGCACAAGCTGTGAATGTATGTCATGCCTCTGAGCTCTACGCTTGAATACAATCAGGACAGAAAATTTTACATCAGATGTATTTTACCACAATTAAAAATAAGCAAATGAAAGTAAGTAACTAAGTAACTAAGACAAGAAACTCACAAAATGGTCAGGGGCCGTTGGGAAGAGACCCCCGCCCTCCGGCTGGCTTATGTGGCTTTGAGACGTCCCTTGGCCTTTGGAGCTTCAGCCCCTCCGCCACGAAACCCAAGGACCAAAGCTACAGCTTCTCTGACGTTCTGTGACGCTCTGACCTGGCCGTCCATCACACCCCCCAGAAGACTGTGACTATCACAAAATTGTTATCCCAAGTTCCTGCAACGATACACAGCTGTGTGCACAGACTCAAACCCAGGGGGAAAGCACGGGTCTTGGAAACCCAGACGGGGAGCCGTCCAGAGATGCTGGGTGTGCCTCCCAGCCGGTCCTGCCGCTGAGCAGACCTGGCTGCCCAGGCCTGACCTGCGCAGTCCCACCGACACGCCAGCTTCGTCTTGACCCAGGGACCTGCATTTTCAAGCTGCACGGGTCACGTAGCCAGCTCCGGGGAGGCCTTAACCCCAAGTGGTGGAGGTCAAGTTAGAGTCGCTGAATTTTCAAAGGCATGTAACCCTTCCCTGACTGTGCTGTGAAGACAGCCAACCAGGGCTTTGAAATCCCGAGAGGGACAGTGCACCGGGAGCCCATAAACATGTCAGAGACAGACGGCTAAGAACCCTGCTTTACTGCGCTGGAGCCTGCGGCGTGGAGCTGGAATGAAGGATGGGTCTGCGACTTGGCTTTAAAATGACCAAACTCGGACTAATTTACATCACTTTCTGGCCTAAGCACTTGGCTCTTCCATTAGGTTTTATTTCTGTTCCACCTACCCCTCCCCAAAAGACTCTTGTCTCTGGTCACAAATAGATTTTTACTAGCATTTTTGAGAAGAGAAAGGTGGAAAGGAGAGAGGTCAGATGGCCCACGTCGGCTTGGCTCTGCTTTCGATGGCCATTACTCACCGGAATTCGAAACGCACAGTTAATATCTGCAAAGTGAAGAAAAATAAGAAAGGCGGCGCTGGCCCAGCGTCTCCGGGAGGTCGACCCGGCCTGCCGCGTGCAGTCTGGGAGCCCTCGCCACTGACAGCAGAGGTGAACAGGCTGAGGCCCTAGAGGGAGATGGGAGCCCCGCCGCCTCCCTTCCCCGGCACAGAAGGAGCCCTGGCGCTCGGCACCTGCGTTCCTCACGATGCCTGAGTGGGGTGCAGTGTCCCGAGATGCGTCAAGGCCTCGGTTTCTCCAGCTGTGACGTGGGAGCTGTTCTCAGCTGCTCTCAGATGTGTTGGTGTTTTGTGTGGGCTCAATGCAGTGACGTGTGAAAGCACCTTGAAGGGCTGAGTGCCCTGCTCCAAGGGGACGCCACAGCTGACGGCCTTTCCACCAGTTACGGCACATCGCAGGACGCCCGGGTCAGAGTCTTAGCCTTCTGGACTTAGACACACACACATACAGGTGTAGACATGCAGACACACAGACATACACACACACGCACATAGACACACATAGGAAGATTCACAGAGACACATTCAGACACACAAAGACACACATGCATGTAGACACACACAGACACACATATGGTGTAGACATGCAGACAGACACACACAGACACACACACAGACACACAGACGGTGTAGACATGCAGACAGACAGACACAGACACACAAATACACAGACACACATACGGTGTAGACATGCAGACAGACACACAAACACACAGGCAGACATACATGTAGACAGACACACGGAGACACACACATATGTAAAAAATAAAGGACATACTTGGGATTAATAACGTGCTTCTTTAAGCATTAAATAAAAAGTTTGGATGTGATAAATAGTGTAAGCTCCGACTAGTCATGAACACAGAGTGTGTTTCGAGACCTGTGTGGCTCCGAGCTGCCCCCGTGATCTGGAACAGCGCCAGTATTCCCCTCGGGCTTGGGACCCCGAAGTCCTGGCCCTGCCGGTGCCCAGCTCACGGGGGCATGGGGGCGTAGGAGCAAGGCTGAGCTCGGCGCCCTGATGCAGACACGGAGGCACATCCCCGGGGGCCCCGCCCTGGGCAGCAAGGGGAGACCCCATGGAGAAGGGGACACCTAAGGGTTGGTAAGGCAACACGGGGGTGGAGGGGGCTCAAAGAAGGAAACAGAAGGGGAACAGTGCACTGTGTGCTGGGAAAGAACAAGCCGCTGAAAGCCGCCAAGTGCAAAGTAAGCGTGGCCTGGGAGGGCAGGTGGCCCAGACCCGGAGACGGACAGGCAGGGCTCCAGCAGCCCATACCTCCGGGAATGGCTGGAGCTTTCTAGAATACAGAAATACCTTTTCCTTGGTTGGTAAACAGCAGCTTCTCCAAAGCCCCTACAGTAACTTCCTCCTGGTTGGTGAGCCCGACTCCCCCCATTGGCTTCCCAGCTCCCCCAAATCAAGATATTAAAAATCGGACCCCCAGCTGAGCATGAGGCCCCTGAGACCCTGCTCTGCAAGAGTCAGGCGGGGCCGGGGACTGCACACGCTATCCTACTTGCTAGATACTCTGACATCACCGATGTGTTCTAAGAGACGAGGCATGCTCCGCCAGCCACTCTGCAGGGAGAGAAGGGAGGGTGCCGTTCCAACATCGGTGGGGTCCTTAGGAGCTGGGTCCTTGTCTTCAGGGCTGAGGGTGCATGTGGGTGACATATTTAGGAACATCCTTTGGCACCTTCCAGAACCACTCTGAGTTGCTGCTGACAGAGAGCTCAGGCTGCAGGGAGAACCTCCCACCCAGGACCTCCCGCCCCTCGTTGGGGGTTGACAAGCCCACCTCCTTGCCCGGAGCTCTGCATGGGGTCAGAGCTTTGTCTATGCTTCTGTATGAGGGCGAGGATGCTGGGGACTCCTTCCCAAAGAGGCTTGCAGAGCGACAGTCCGCGTGCCTGTGGCCTGTCCCCTAGCCCTATTCCCCGACCCCCCAGCACCATGCTCTGAGACCTGGTGCTTCCCAAAGGTCACTCAAAGCCACTCATCCATTGGTGGATGTAGCCAACAGTGCGTGAGGTCAGAGTTTGGGTTTCAAACAGCTTCTCAACCAGTTTTACGTATAAGGAGAAAGAGCAGAGTACGTCAAAGTATGTAAGAAGTTCTGCCCTTTCCAGGGGACATTCTGATGGCCGATTCTACGTGTCAGCTTGACTGGGCTGGAGGCTGCCCCGAGAGCCCGTAAGCGTTATTTCTGGGGTTATCTGGGAGGGCTTTTCTGGAAGAAATCAGAGTCTGAATTGGAAGAAAAGCAAGTCATCCTCACCAATGCTGGGGGCCTGGTCCAGTACTGAGGGTCTGTGTAGAACAAAGCAGAGGAAGAGAGAACTTTCTCTCCACTTGAGAGGACATCCTGTTGGCTCTGTGTCTGTGGAGAATCCTGGCTAATACACTTTGTAACAGCACACGTAATCAACATTAACTGGCTATTTTGTATTCCTTCCAAAAGAGGCTGTGAACATTTTAAGTTTTCCTTGTCGGGTATGTAGAGCTCAGTCTTGTACACTGCCTGGTGTATAGGAAATGCTCAGGAAATTAGTGAAGATTTTTTTTAAATCAATTTTCTGGACAGGTACAGTCAGTGGGGAGGTGCAGGAGGCCGATATAATTATAATTAAATGTCTTCAGTGAGAGCAGCGGTGAGATCCCGGGTGGAACCTGGGAGA
>NC_048232.1:2850292-2865831 GCF_002007445.2 Ailuropoda melanoleuca | reverse complement strand
AAAAAATAGAAGTAAAAACACCAAATATTGGTAGGGGCGGAGAAAGGGCTCAGGGCTTAGGGAGTCGGTCAGGGATGGCATCATAGGTGAGTCAAGTCCTATAAGCAGTGGGGCAGGAAGCATAGTGGCCTGGGACAAGATCATCCTGGGGGAAGAGAACAGCAAGCATACGGCTCTGAGTTCCGTGTGCCCATGGCCTAGGTTATTGACCTACCTGTAAAGCTCTCTGGGAGTCCCCAGGCTATTACTAAGAAGTCGGAACACAGATGGTGGCTTTCAACCTGTCAATCAGCCGACAAAAACCATGGGCTCATTCAATAAAGAGACGGGACCCCAGACAGCGAGCTCCCCACATGGAAAAGTCACACCTTCAGCTTCTCCTAGTTCCCGAATTCCCTTCACTTCCACAGATGTCGGGCTGCTAGGCTGACGTGAGGCGGGGTCAGGTGCACAGGTAAACCTGAGTCACATCTCACCTTGGGTTCAGAAGATAGACGTGCTCATTACTGCGAGGAGGATGCAGCCACAGCCGTGAAGCCTGCTACGAAATTCTCAAGCTAACACGGCCTGATCAGTTTCCCACGGCACACACGGGGGACCTCAAAGATGCTCCGAGAGCCACGGCGGAGGAGGGGCAGCGTTTCCAGGAACAAAGTAGTTGGTCCGAAACGACAGGAGAAAGCAGCCAGGTCAGAAAACCGACAAATGAATTTCGACTTTGCATCTGCAGGAGCTGGGTTGTCAACCTTAAAGCTGCAAAGACCCCAGAGTAGAAAGAGCCTCAGACAAGACTACGTGCAGAGCACTCACTGAGCATGCAGGAGTCCTGCTCGGCTCTCTGCCAGAGTCATCTGGGGGGCCGAAGCCAAGAATGGAGTAGCTTTCCTTAGAGTCCCCGAAAAAATTCTAGAAAAAGGAGTTTGTAATGACGTGGCCTGAGTGGCTCATTTATTGCTTGCCCCTGTTCCTGTGGCCGCATGGATAGAATGCTGGGGTGCAGGCCTGGAGCAAGGTGGCAATGAACTCCGGGGACACCAGGACGGGGGGCTGCGGGGACGAGGCGGCGGGACTCACACCCAGAGCGCACGGAAGACGGGAAGGTGTGGAACGCTAGGAGCAGGACAGCTGACGCGCACTTCGGGCCTCAAGTGCAGGGCTTCTCCGTCAGGAGCCCTGGCTCTGTGCGTGTATTTATAGGTTGTCCAGGATCAAAGCTCCTAGTCTTTGGGAAACTCCCGTTTGCGGCTCATTTTTTTACAGCAACAATTGCTTTGTCTCATGTATCCTTTTGACAATGCCACCCAGGCAGCATGAAGTGCTGGAGTGTTGGAACAACTGTCAGGAAAGCAATTTCTGTAAAAATAAATTAACCGGGTGAAGGACGCCTGTACTCAAAGCGGACTCCTCGCCAAGGAGACGGTGGAAGTTAAAGGCAAGAGCGCCATCTAGTGGCTGCACTGCTCACGCGGTTGTTGGGGGCTGACTGAGGATTTGGGGATGCAGCCCTATTTAGGGGAACACACCTTTATCAGCCAGAGGAAATAGGGTGACCGAAGAGTGAGTGTTATTCTGTACCTTCAAATATAAGCTGAGACCTAACTGCAAACAATGAGAGAATTCTAGAGGTACAGAAACTACTTTTGTTTCCTTGTGTCTGTGATAGATGCAGCTCTGCTCCTGGCTTGCCGCGGGAAGCTAAAATCTCTGCATGTGCCCGGTGACGTCTGCACTGCCCTAGTTCAGTGATTCCAACAGGTGCGTTTCCATTCACGGTCACAGGACCCAACACCGCCAGGGCCGGTTTGGCTCTAACAGCCAACGATGTCAGTCTTGGTAACATAAGAGAATGTAGAAAGGGCGAGTCCCGCAAAGTTAT
The DNA here is from genome assembly GCF_002007445.2 of Ailuropoda melanoleuca. Lineage (NCBI taxonomy): Eukaryota > Metazoa > Chordata > Mammalia > Carnivora > Ursidae > Ailuropoda > Ailuropoda melanoleuca. The sequence goes on along the minus strand of NC_048232.1, from coordinate 2,863,955 downwards.
CATTTTATGGTATGATATGGCATGAGCTCATTTTAGAACGTTAAAATCCACTACCCTAAAAAAGACGTATATTTTAGGACGACACAGATGTAATAAAAATGGGTGAGAAGTAAAGTAAGAGAATAGTTTTCTTGGGTTGGAGGGGAGGGGACACTCTGTAGACACAACATTGTTCTTGTCACATTCTAAAATATTACAAAACTCACAAATGTACATGATGATGGGTATTTGTACAAGCGAGGTCTAACCATCTAGTCCATTCCTCAGCAGTATTTTTTTGTGTCTGATGTGAAACCAGGTCTGAGCTGCTTCAGGAGACAAGCGGACAGAGGTCTCTTTCCTCTGATGTTTACGGGTTTAGAAGAAAAGAGCGGTACTTGTTTAAAAGTTGGAGTTCTTCCCACCATGTCATCATTGCTATCCAATGCATTCCTAGAGTAACAGAAGGTTAGAACAGAAAGAGACTTTGGAGGTCTGCTGGAACCTCTTTATTTTGTAGAAAATGAATCTGAAGCCCAGAGAGGTTATGTGCATTTCCCAAAGCCACACAGCTAAGCGGGAACCAGGCCTTAACTCCCAGCCCAGCGCCTGTTGAAGCACACTTGGCTGCCACCTTCTGAATACAGTTCAAGATCGGAATCATGCCCATGGCCTTGTTCTCCGTGACCTTGTCAGTCTTCAAGTGACGCTTGCAAAATGCCTGCCAAAAGCTTGGGAAAGATCAGTTTGCCTGTGAAATCAGAGACGGGATGGATGCTATTCATGGAACAACTTCATTTTGTCCAGGAACTGAGCAGAGTTGATGGTGCATAGAAAAGACTTCGCTTCCTTGTGAGATGTTTCATTATTTCCACCCCACAGATCCATGGAAGTCCAACCGCTTATATTAGGGTTTTATGTGAACTGTTGTCTATCAACAATCACAAGATATATTTCAATATTCATTATGGAACCGTGATGGAAATCCAACTTCAGGAAAGAGGAAATACAGTCTGTCATGTTCAATATTCAAGGAAAGTACAATAAAATGATACTGAATGGGAAGATCCAGGTAATCTGTGATCCATCTAGACCTGCCATTTACATTTTTAAAAACATTAGGCTAAACATTTTGATATTAAAGGCACTCAAAGTTTCCTGGAGGAGAGAGCATTAGTGATTTGCATTGCCTGTGCTTTGAAAGACCTTCAACTTTCATTCAAAGTGAGGATGATCTAAGCTCCTTGCGCCCTTGACTGACTCAGCACTGACCTTTGGTAATTGCTTCAACTTGCCTGTGTTGGTCAAAAGGATAGATGCACTCAGGCTTGATTATGAGTATGCATGAGAGGCAAGGAAGAGATTGTATCTCAGAGGAATTTTTTTAATTTAAAGATTTTATTTATTTGACAGAAAGAGAGAGAGAGTGCACAAACAGGGTGAAGCAGACTCCCCGCTGAGCAGGGAGTGCGATGTGGGGCTTGATCCAGGACCCTGAGATCATAACCTGAGCCAAAGGCAGATGCTTAACCGACTGAGCCACGCAGGGGCCCCCCTCGGAGGAATTTTTAAAAATCCTAAGAGGGTCAGTTTGTGTGGGAGTCAACGACATTATCATCCAAGGCCGCTCCAAGATCCCACAAGGAGGGACCCTGGGACCCCACTCCCCATTAACATATTTCAACTACTCTGTCTTCTGCACACTCCCCTCACTTCCTACTGGCTTAGCTGTTCTTTGATCTCCAGTATAATCGTTAGGAGAGGGCTTCCCGTAGGCTCAGCTGATGACGTCAATTACTCACATCTGAGTGGAGACTTGGGCACTGAATCACATCACAGAACCGAGACCAGCCTGTGAAGGGACTGTCATTGGCTGAGGGGCCCATTTCTAAATCAGGCTGGGCCGAAGGATCTGGGCTTGGCACTCATATTGTCGCTGACAGACACTGGCCGCCCTAGCAATGATGGCCATTTTCTTGAGGGGCTGTGGCTACCCCAGGCACTGTGACTGACTGGTCTTGTACGCGTGCTGATTTAAGGAAATGCGTCGCCCATTCTTTCTGCAAATGCAAGAACAAGCCTCACTGAACAGCACTTGGAAAGGGTATGGCTTACCTGGTCTGTTCGCTGAGCACCAGTGGGGGCCTTGTTGCTCAACCAGTATCTCTAAAGTTCAAAAGTATTTTTGTAGCGATATGTTAAGGTACGTGTAGCCAAGAACTGACCATACTCAGCACTGGCCTTTGCCCCTGGCCTCCTGGAAGGTCATCTCTAAGCCCCTGGAATGTCCTGCCTGATGGGAGTGTCTCTGTTTACCTGGGGCTGGGGCCACACTGATCGTCCACAGTGTCGTTTCTGGTGGGGGCTGTGGGACACGTGGTGGCAGCTCAAGTCAAGAGGGTCTGGAGACGAACAGTCGCACAGTTGGACAGTCAGTCATGACAGAATCCTAATAGAAACTCCGAACACCAACGCTCAGGGGGCTTCCAGGTTGGCAAAATTCCATGCGTACTGCCACACGTCACTGCTGGGAGAAGCCAGTGCTGCCCACAGTCGCACGGGACGGGACAGCTGGGGGCTCTGTGCGGACGTGTCCTGGTCACTGTCCCCCGGCCCCTCTTGCCTGGTTGACCTTCCTCTCTGTTACTCTGTTATAACAAGCCACAACTGTGAGTAAAACAGCTTTCTGTGATTCTGTGAGTCCTTCCAGGGCGTTGTCAAATCTGAAAGTCTTGGGAACTTCCCAACTCTGCAAAGTGTGATTATCCTTTGTTGAACGTCTATTATTTAAATGACCAACTAAAAGAACTTCAAGTAAAATGCGTGTGCAATTTAGAAAAAGGACAGGCATACACACACGTGCAAAATAAGCCATGACGGGTGCATCTCTGGAGTTAACATTCAGCCTTGCTGCGGAAAATGCCTTCATCAGATGTTGGCCAAGGGCCAAGAGAAACATCCTTGGCCTTGCCAGCTTTTCTCAGTGTCCTCGTTCCAGCTCATTGGGAGTCCTTTTCTCTGATCCGTGTTGTTCTGTATGGACATTGTTACCTCTTTACGTGCATCCGTCTGCAGTCGCCGGATAGTCAGCGTGGCTCTCAGGGATGTGCTGGAGCTGGCTTAGGCTGGTGGCAAAATGCAGTAATTAGCATCTCTGCTCCCAGACGCCCACGTTGGTCCTTTGGAGTCACCTATGGTGGGTGTCTTCCATTGCACTGGAAGTGTTCCTCCTCGTGAGTACTTCCCAAACTCCCCTTGACACAGGACCGGTTCTGTGTTTCTTTAATTTCCAATTCTGATGGATTGATTCTTCTCTAAGATACAAAAAAAAAAAAGTCTTTAGAAAGATTAAAAAAATAGGAACCCTACATTTTTAATATGAGATTTAAAGACATAACATTTCTGTTAGAATGTTTTAAAAGTTTCTAAACTTTCTTAAACTCTGTTTGTACCCTCAAGTTTTTCAGTTTCCAAGCTCCTAATTTCAGGGCTTTACCCTCTAATGCTCTGGTTTTGGACTTAACTTACCGTAGGCCAGACGCAGACTGTTCGCGGACTGTGTGCAGCAGCAGAGAAGACCCCTCCTCGCAGCGATCCGATCGGTGCCAGAGCAGCCGAGCATTCAGGCGCTAGGGCTGCCGTGCTCCCGTTCGTGAAGGTTGTACGTTCGTGTTTCCCTCCGTTAGAGACCAGGATTAGTGAATGAAATAAGCCACCATTTTGAAACTCAGTTTCATTTCACGTCATAATTGATCATGGACAAGCAATTAAATCCTAGCGGGTTGATCCAGTTGAGTAAATTTGTCTATAAACCCCACACATTATGATCTGGAGGCTAAGTACCTACGACGCAATGAATTAACTCTATCGGAATTCATTGAGGTAATCATAAGGCAATTGATCAGATCACCAATTAGTTGGTCCAAATCATTTACAAAGACAACCAAGACAGCTCGACAGGCCCGCTGATTGATTGCATACCTATTTTCTCTGAATTTCAGTTTTATGTTCCTCTTCCACTATTCTAAGAATATGAAAATTCAGAAGGTCTCCTAAAGCCAGAATCTGTGTTGAAATGGCCTCTATTAACTTAGGTTGAGAGGAGAAAGCCCTGAACGAGACATGTTAATCTGATGGTTAGATTATCTAATACAAATGCAGTGAATAAATGCACAACAGGGAGCACGAGGATCCATTTAATGGGAATCAGTGGAGGGTGTTGCAAAGGGCTCCATCTTTATTCCTACTGGGAAAAAATTCATTAAATCAGGATGATTTTCTCACTACACCCTTCTGTAGTAGACGGTTCATGTTAACACCGTAGCTGACGTGTCAGGAAATAATTCAGAAACCTTGAAATGCACTTGCTAAGTGGCCGCCCTCTGGAGCCGCTGAAGTTCTGGAAGACAGGTGAGAACAGCACACTCCAGACAGCGTTCTTCCTCTAGTTAGGGAGCAAATAGAGTATGACTGTAACAGCGATTCGTGGGATGATGTGACCAGCACTTCGGATCCATTATCTCCTTAACTTTACACAAAATCCTGTGAGATGAGTTCTAGTAAGACTAGATCCATTTTATCTTGCAGAGGAGGGTAGCTTTATGCACTGAATCACGCACCTGGAAAAGTCTACCGTAATCTGTTCTTTTGGGTTAATTGCAACTATCTCTAAAATATCAGTTTCAAATTTAAATAATTTCAGAGAGGAAGATTTTTTAGCATTTATCAAAACTGTGAAGGAACAAAAAATTATAAGCAGTTGTGTTCTGTGTATATGTATTTTAAAGTGATATTTCTTTTCTTTTTTAATATTTTGTTTATTTGACAGAAAGAGACAGAAAGAGAGGGAGCACAAGCAGGGGGAGAGGGAGAAGCAGGCTTCCCACTTAGCAGGCAGCCCGATGTGGGGCTTGATGCCAGGATCCTGGGATCATGACCCGAGCCGAAAGCAGAGGCTTAACGGCTGAGCCATCCAGGTGCCCCTAAGGTGATGTTTCTTAACTAAGGAGTAGACCCTGGAAGAAATCCGTTTGGGATAATTTAGATTAGAAGAAGGCCAATTCTCATTACAGCAGTTGTAATTGGTAATAGCAGCTCCAAAGCTTTTAAAGTACCATCTTTCCTTCTATGTAAAAGAAAATATGCCAAATACTTTATATTTTCTACGAGATAGGTACCCTGTATTGTACAGGACACTGAAATTTTAAGAACTTAGGTGATGTGCTGAAGGGCAAATCGTTCATAAGTGGTGGAACTTTTCTGACTGCAAACCTGTATTCCATACAACAGTGCCCTCTCAATGTAAAGGATAATCCTAAGAAATTGGATGGGAATTATATTTTATGTATTCTGACCCAAAACAGCAGAGTCGAATGAAGACATGTTATAAGAATAAAGACAGTGAAGCAATTGGGCATGAAGACACCAGTTATCTGAAAGGCTCTTCCCTTTCTCAAAGGAAACAAGAGAGGCTGTTGGGGACGGAAGAAGAGAAAGGAAAGAGACAGGAAATTAATCATCTCTTATGAAAAGCAAAGGGCACGGAGGTGGGGAATTGCTTGCTCTCAGCTTTGCAATTTTTTTTTGTTTGTTTGTTGGTCTTTTGACTTTTTAACGATACTTTTGTTGCGCACATATTTTTAAATTTTACACTGACAAATGAACCAGGTTTTTTAAAATTTATTTATTTATTTATTTATTTATTTATTTATTTATTTGAGAGAGAGTGCATGCCCTGCTGTGCACACGATGGGGGGCGGTGGGCAGAGGGAGAGGGACACAAAGCCCAACGGGACCTCGATCCCACGACTCTGAGATTATCACCTGAGCTAAAATCAAGAGTCAGACGCCCAACTAACTGAGTCATGCAGGGGCCCAAAACCAGTGTTTTGTTTTGTTTTGTTTTTAAAGGATTCTGGATTTTTATATCATACTTACAAATAATTCCTAAATCGTATTTTATTTTTTTTATTTTTTTTTTATTTATTCGACAGAGATAGAGACAGCCAGCGAGAGAGGGAACACAAGCAGGGGGAGTGGGAGAGGAAGAAGCAGGCTCACAGCAGAGGAGCCTGATGTGGGGCTCGATCCCAGAACGCCGGGATCACGCCCTGAGCCGAAGGCAGACGCTTAACCGCTGTGCCACCCAGGCGCCCCCTAAATCGTATTTTAAACTTATCTTTCTTTTATGTTTTCATGAGTTCCTTTTATATTAAACTCATTGACCTATCTGGAGTCTCTTTTGGCATAAAGAATGGGTCTGTATTGAACTGATTTATTGCAACATCATTTCTTAAAGAATCATCATTTACTCAGTGGTTTAAAATGCTTCCTTTATCATGGATGAAAATTCCATCTGTTCTGTTGGCTGTTTCTGGACACAATATCTGGGGTCCCCGAGATCAGTCTGTCAGCTCCCTTTTAATAGCCAACTGTGCTTGTTTCCTGGGGCCACCACCACAAACACCACAGACCAGGGCTCAAACAGCAGACCTTTGTTGTCTCCCAGTCCTGGAGGCCGGGAGTCTGAGATCCAGGCGTGGGCAGGGCTGGTATCTCCCGAGGCCTCTCTCCTGGGCAAGCAGACGCCGTCTTTTTCCCCCCACCCTCCATGTCCTCACATGCTCTTCCCTCTCTGCAAGTGTGTGTCCTCAACTCCTCTCCTTATAGGGACACCAGTCAGATTGGATTAGGACCTATCCTAGTGACCTCATTTTACCTTAATCACCTCCATAAAAACCCCATCTCCAAATGTAGTCCCATTCTGAAGACCTGGGGGTTACTGGGAGATAGGGCTTCAACAGAGAAGTTTGGTTGAGAAACAATTCAGCTCATAACACCATCTTATAGCCAGAGACAAAAGATGGTTTCAGGGTAAAGATAAAATCAGTAAGAAAATAAATGCCTGTCTGTTTCAACCACGATGACTCAGGTTATCCACCGTCTGCCTTCAAAGCTTTGCTAATGATCACGAATGGACATCCCAACATTTCATTTCTCTGGAAATGTATCAGACAAGAACACCGATTTAGAAAGGAGTCTGTGAGTCAGAAGGTGCAGAACTCCAGAGGTCTGCCTCCGGCTTGTCCATTAAGCCCAGATTTCTACGTACACGCCACACACGTATGGGGACGAATAGAAGTGAGTGCTAACCGAGCACTGACATGTGATGTGCGAGGTCCCTCGGGGGCCCATGCTTTTCTCTCATCCAATTCCTGATTCTAAGTTCTCTCTCCCCTTGGATTTAGATTTAATGTTCGAGTTGAGAACTTCCCAGCTTTGTGTTTTCAAACTCAGTTCCCCTTAAGACACTTTCGTTAGAAATGGGACCAGTCCTGCATTTCCCACTGCACACTAGCTGTGGGGATAACGGGGCCAGTTCTTACCCATCGTGATCCAATTCTGGCACTAATTTATTTGGCTCCTGACCTGAAAGATCCTCATTGTTTCCCCCAAGAAGTGTATTTCAACAAGGAGAGGACTCCTTTATTATCAGTATTATCAATAAAGGAGTAATTTTCATGATTGATATGTCAAAAGATGTCTTAAAATGAACCACCTTTAATGATACGTCCTGTGAATTTAAAAAAGAATTGATTCAGAAGTAACAAAAACAGCTTTTCTCCACAGAGCTTTATGCTATATAAATGTGCTCTTGCCTCTGGCTTGTTTCCACTAAAAAGACATTTCACTAATGAATATTTATTTCACTGCCATGGATAATAATGCATAAAAATGCTTAATGCTATCACGGGCATTCCTTCCCTTCCTCCCTCCTCTGGTGTGGACCCATTTGTTCTTTCTCTAACTGACAGGTATTTGTTTCAAAGCTCCAAAAAGTGATGTCTGCAAATTCAATTATAATATTCATTTCCTTCTATTTCTGGGATGTCAAAATTCCTTTTTCAAAAAAATAAGCCAGAATATGGTAGCATGTTTTGCTGAAAAGATCAACAATTTGCCATAAAACTTCACATTTGCTCTGTGAAATAGTGATTTTGATCAGTAAGTGGAACTCAGGGAAGAACCTCAGCAGGAAAGGCCAAGGGGTGTGGGTGGGGAAGGGAATGGATATCCATAGACTCTCTCTGTTTAGTATATAAACCTGACAATTTATTCTGCAGTATCAACAGCTGATTAGTAAGATACTAATTTTAACAGTGTAGCATAAACATAAACATTTTATTTCGAAAGATCCTTCTAGCATTTCATAATACAGGAATTTGACTTATTTTAACATGGTGGTGGGGCAACCTAATGGCCCCCAAGTATGTCCACATCCTAATCCCTGGAACCTGTGAATATGTTAGGGTACATGGCAAAGAGGATGTAGGTAGCAGATGGAATTAAGGTTGCCAATCACATGATCTTAAAGAGATTAATTTGGATGATCTGGGTGGGACCCACATAATTACAAGGGTCCTTACTAGGGCAGCGGAAGGCAGAAGCATCAGCTATAGAGAAAGGGCATCAGGAGAAAGACTGGACTGGCCATTGTTGGCTTTGAAGATGGAAAAAGGGGCCATGAGCCAGGGAGTGTGGGCGGCCTCCCAAAGCTGGAAAGGCAAGAAAGCGTATTCTCCCCGGAGTCTCCAGGTCTCCAGAGGAAGCACAGCACTTCGCACTTCTTTTAACCCGGTGAGATCCGTACTTCTGACCTCTGGAACTGTGAGGGAATTAACTCACGTTGTTCTAAGTCATAAAATGTGTAGTAATTTGTTGTAATATCACTAGGAAATAAACACAAACACGTCACGTTGTTTATTCATTCCCTGTTTGGGGAAAGTCTGGTGTGTCCCCTTCTGCAGGAAGGCTTCTCTGAGCCATCATTTGCCGGCAGAATCTTTGCCTTTGTCTTCCCAGAGGGCACTGCATGCGACAACACAGTAATTCCCCACTTATTTTTCTGCAACTTACGCTAGACCAGAAGTTCCATAAAAGTTGGGACTATGTCTTTAATCTCTGCCTGAAGAGCTAGTTTCTAGACTTTCACCCAAATTTTGGTCACAGCTAAGTGGCTTATCCTAGGAATCCAATAAATATTTAGCCAACCAGAGTGATTATGGGCCCATTGCGCTCCTGCCTGAAAACCAGCTACGAACGTATTATAAAGTGTTTTTAGTTTTATAAAATGACTTGTCATATGAAAGATGCAACCCATGACCACAGAGCAGATAAAGGGTCAAACACAGAGCCTGGACCTGAATATTGTAATCAGCACACTGAACTGTGGGTTAGTTACACCAGCTATGAAGTTATTCACAAGGAAACTGTAGCATTTGGGTTGCAGATAAAACATCAGAAACATACAAGGATTAGAATGTGAGCAATGGCTAGCCTTGGAAAAGAAACATTTGAAGAAAATAATCTTGGGCTTTGGAAGTCCCCAGGGTTTGTCTTCCTTTTATCCTTTCTACCTGATGATGACAGCCTGTCCTCATAGCCTTCCACCCACTACTCAATAAAAGTCATTCCCTTCTGTGTGAATTTAGGTGAATGAGTATTTGCATTTTAAGCATTTTGCTCAATTTGGAACACAAGTCTGTCTCCTGCTAAAGTATTTCAGGCAGCAGTAAATACGTGAGAAGGACAAGATGCTGGTGGAGATCCTTTCTCTGCCTGGGCTCCAACCCTGAATTTGCACCTTGGGGGGGGGGGTCCTTGCACCTTGTGGGGGGAGGGCTCCAGTGTAATGATTTATTCTGCAGTCATTTTAATCTTGAGGATTTCTCTGTTACAGGAAGCAGAAACAAAATTCAAATCATGTGTATTAAAAGCATAAGTGAGAAAAGTAAAACTTTTAAGCCCTTTGAAGAAATATAATGTCATTATGGCCTTAGGGTAGGTGCAGACAGATTTGAACCAGCAATTCAATTTTTCCCATATAAATTACAAGATTCATTGAGTCTGTTCTCCAGTGACCTACTTCTAGGTGCCTATTCCTGGCTTTCTTTATATTCCTTTAGACTCTTTGACTCTCTCAGTGCTAATATTAACACACTGTCTTATTTCCTATAGCTTTTTATAGACTTATAAAAGTCCTTAATAATAGCACTTGTCTTAATATCTGGTCAAATAAGTTTCCCACATTGTCCTTCTTCAAAATTGCTTTGCCTGTTCTTGAATCTTTTCTCCTTTGCCTGTATTTTAGGATCATTTTGTGCTCCTAACCTGTTCGGGTTTTTACTGGAATTGCATTGCTTTTTTTCTTTTATTTTGCAAAGAAATGACATCTTTATCGTACCATGTTTCTTATCTATGAATATAGACTGTCTTACCATCTATTTAGTCTTCATAAACTTCATCCATTAAAATATTATGTTAGATCCATAATTAAAATCTCCTTTCAACTTGTTCCACTCAAATGGGAGTATATTTTTCCCACTCAATGAGAGTTTCAGCCCACATCTAGCTTTTTTCTTACTAATTTGTGTTGTATATGTATGAAAAATAATGCATATCACTATTTTTACTATCTGTGTAGTATTTACTTATATGAATGTTTTATATTTTATTTAAGAAAACTCTTCTTGGTAGACTTTGATGTTGCTCAATCTTTGCTATAGTCGAAAATGCTGCAGAGGGGCGCCTGGGTGGCGCAGCGGTTGAGCGTCCGCCTTCGGCTCAGGGCGTGATCCCGGCGTTCTGGGATCGAGCCCCACATCACTCTTCCGCTATGAGCCTGCTTCTTCCTCTCCCACTCCCCCTGCTTGTGTTCCCTCTCTCGCTGGCTGTCTCTCTCTCTGTTAAATAAATTAATAAAATCTTTAAAAAAAAAAAAAAGAAAATGCTGCAGAGAACATTGTTCATTATACATCATTGTGCCCTTGTGAGAATAGACCTGTAGGGTAATTCTCATGAAGTGAAATTTCTGCTGAAAGAGTACACTCACTTAAAATTTGTATAAATAGTGCCAAAGTGTTTTCCAAAAGGTAAATACACATAGAGAGTAACACACAGTCCTCAGAGCGTAAGAGTACCTGTTCTCCATAACTTCACCAGCTCCACTAGCCTTAGATTTTATCAAACCATTACATCTGACAGATAAAATAATATCCCATTGTAATTTTAATGTACTTTTTCTTCAGTTATGATTCATCCTGGATTTTTTCACACATGTATGTATTAATTTATAAGGTCTTAGAAAAATTATAATAATAATAATTATTATTATTATATTAAAGGCATTAGGCAAGAGGAACCTCAACATCTTAGATTTTCTGAAACAACTGTTCAAAACATCTGGAGTCAAACTACATTCATGTGAAGAGCTTATCTCCATCAAAGGTGGATGTCAGACAACATACCTAGAAGCAGAAATAAAACGTAAATCTGTCAAGTTAATGTGAATTTCTTAATGGGTCCTTTTAAGCAGACAGAAAAAATAAAGCTGAATGTTGGAGTCGATGCTGTACCAATGTCACAATTGAGACCTGAAATAACACAACTATGGAATCTCAGGGTTGAAAGTCGGCTTGCAGAAAATCACTGGCCCATTTGTATGCGTTCAACAGAAGATGAAAGTCTTTTATTCAAACTCAAGGTGGTAGAGTTCAGGTGACACACAATACATTTTTGTTGAATGAAGAACAATGAAGGAGCACTAGCGCCCTAGGTTTTAGCATGGAGATTTCTCCTTATTCCATGTTATTAGCAGTGTTTGTTGACATTTTTTACATTTCTGTAATTTCATAATTTTAAAGTTGGAGGCACCGAGCTAATCCCTTATCTTGCATTTCCAACAATCATCACTTGTGGTTTATGATAGACTCAGGAATAAAGGATTTCCAAATAGTACGCATTATGTCAATGACATCAATCCTGGGAAACAACACACTGTGTTTTTCCTTTGGGAGGTGACAGAACCCTGACTTTTTGCATTAGTTGGCTGGGGCGGCCATCACAAAGTACCACAAGCTGGATGGTTTAGAACAACAGAAATTCATTGTCTCGTAGTTCTGGAGGCCAGAAGTCCAAGATTGAGGTGTGGGCAGATAGGTTCATTCTGAGGCTGTGACGGGGCATCTTCTCCATGCTTCTGGTGTACCAGCAATCCTCGGTGCTCTTTGGGGTATAGAAATATCCCCCTGATCTTTGCGTTCATCTTTACATTGCCTCCTGTATGTGCTAGAGGGTACAAATATCCCCTTTCTGTAAGGACACTGCTCATTTCCTAATGACTTCGCTCAATTGCATTACCTCTCTGAAGACCCTACTTTCAAATGAGGTCACAACATATCTTTTTGGGGAGAGGTAACCCAATCCGTAGCCCTCAAATATTCACTCGACTGCTTTTCTACATCCCAGGCAGCACCATTCTGATCAAGGCTCATCCTACTAAAACAGCGTTTCATTATGACATTGGATGGGTTTTTGAAACATAGGATATTGCATAGACGATTTTTAACTTTTAACTTCCACATTGCAATGATTTTTAATATACATCAAGATTACACACGTATTAAAATTATATTGGGTGCTAGTCAAAATAATTATTTATAAATTCTGTGTGTGTGCGTGTGTGTAGGTAGCTATCCATGACGTTGTGTGCTGTGGGAACATACCAGTAAATGGCAATTACTGGATTTATATAGCATCTATCCTTCAGAGAGATCAAAATACTCTAACTTCCGGTGCTCATTTCTCTAAACACTCTCAGTAGGGTTAATAACTCCCAACTGTGTCTGCAGGATCACAGAGATGCGGTGGTGACTCAGTAACTTTATCACCCAGATCCCCCAAGGAGGAGAGGTTTCTGCATGGGGTGTGTTTGTTTTAGCGGCTTCTTATCATCACCTCTGTTCTGGTTCAGCTGGTTTCTCCTCTGGATAAAGAGGTATTCAGTTACCTGCAAATCCATGGTGCCGTGAAGAGTTTTTTGGAGACTTTTGGTGGCTTTTCAACGCAATATTACCCTCTCCATTGCTGCCACAGCATTTACATATTCAGACAGATGGCACCTGTCTACTTAGAGAAGGCTTTCTTTAGAGCCCAGAAGCAGAGGCAGGGAGATTTGAGTCCATCTGCACGAGAGGGCCAGGGAGAAAGAGAAGAGAGGGGACCATGGCCCTGAGAATCTGCAGACAGACGTGGCCCAGGTGTGGTTAATCCCAGATGCCCTTCCACCCCACAGCCGCAGTGCAGGCCCACACGCATGATCTGCGCTCCTGGAGCCTGTCTTTGCGGTTCAAGGAGGGCACGTGGGTACTTTGGACAACTTAGAAATGCGGAGTCTTCCCAGACACGAGATGCAGGTGGGGAAAGCGGTGTCAAAACTCGCTTGCAGGTGCTTTGAGCTGTCCTGCGGTTCCCTGGGGACATTCTGAGCGGGACCATTCTTAAGGAGGCTGACATCATGGTATCCTGACCCTAGAAACCATCTGGTGCTGTTCTCGGACCATTTCCAAAAACCCCCTAGCCAGGGGCTGAGGCACCTGGTGGGCCCCCAGCTGGATGTCTTTTACTCTCACTTAACTACCTGAGAACTGCAGATAGAGCTGTGAGCACGCACAGGTCAGGCTCAAGACCTCCTCCAGGAGACCAATGCCCCCACCAAGCCCTGAGGAACAGGCAGCTCACCTGGCCAGCCTGAGTCCGCCCCACACCTGTGCAACCCACTTCACCTGAGTGGGCCGGCCCTTCCCTGCGCAGTCCCCGCCCCTCGCCTTCACAGTCCCGCCCACCC
>NC_048232.1:2782129-2849714 GCF_002007445.2 Ailuropoda melanoleuca | reverse complement strand
GCGACGCCCCGCCCCCTATCGTCCCGCCCACCCCGTGGTCAGCTGCCTTCGAGTCCCGCCCCGCCGCATCAGGAGCCCACCCTTTTCCTCGCCAGCCTATTGGAGAGAGCGTCACCGTGAGCGCTGACCAATGAGAGTCGCGGCCGATGCGTCACGCCCCCGCGCCGTGCGTCTGGGTAGGTAAAGCTACGACAGGGACCCTGAGCTGGTCACAAGCCATGTGGCGCTGCGGCAGGAGATTACCGTTCTTCTTGAGGCGGCTGGGCGGCGGGTGAGACGCGGGCAGGAGCGAGAGAGGGCGGAGAGGAAGGAGGCGAGGGCGAAAGGTGGCAGGGGCGGTCCCGGCGGCGGGGAGAACGCAGGGGGCTCCAGGGTCTCCTCTCGGCCTGGCGGTGCCGCACCACAGCTCCCTGCTCTGGGGCGCCCGAACCCCGACGCCCTTCGCCCGGGGAGCCCGGACTCCGGACCGTCTCTCCCCGAGCCCAGCCCGGCGAGCCTTGCAGAGCCTGGGTGAGGGACGGCGCGGTGGGTCCCCCTCCCATCGCATCCCCCTCCAAAGGAAAGGAGTTCCTGTCCAGTTGTCAGGGTTGGGAGCGCAGCCAGGAAAGCCTGTGGGTAAAGCGGATCCGGGCCCAAGGAGCCCCGGTGCTCCTGGGGCCTTAGGCGGTCCCAGAGTGGGTGGCCTTGTGTGCGGATTGTCAGGGCTTTTGAAGTGAAACTGGTCATTGTTGTGGATTTTAACACGTGTAATTAAATTAATCGCCAGCTTGTGGTTCTCATTAACGTGATTGCCCCCATGTCTTCTGTTGTGAGCAGGGAGTCCTCAAAACACCTGTGGCTTCCACACGAGGTGCTCTTAGGCTGCAGTGTTCTTAATAGGACTGGAGTTTCCAGAGATTGACGTTTTTTTAAGTGACTAGATTTATGAAAGAAAGATAACAATCCAGCCTTGAATGATCATGCTTTATGAGTTTGTAGATAAGTTTTGTTTCATGCTAATTCACAGAACCTTGTTTATTTTATGGGGCAGTTTAGCTGTTAGTCTGGGGTGTTCGTTTTTGGGTATTCTGGTGGTGCCTTTGAATTAGGCAGCAGGGGCATTCTTCACGTGTGTGGCTGGTAACAGGAAGTATATGGGGGAAAGGCCATGTTGCCTCAGGCTTTTTCTGCATTTTCAGCCTGAGCATTTGTTTTTTGGGATTGTGTTGCTGTTGGTAAATAGCATCTTAAAATCCTCTATTTCATAATTCTAGAATTACCTATGTCAGTAAGGAAACCTTTGGCTGATGATCGCATATCTTCATAATGTTGCCTGGTAGTGGCTGAGTCTGTTTCTTCCTTTTCTCTATGTATCGTCTTCAAAAGAGATATTTTTGCGAGATATAATAATGTAGAAAATTATTTCAAGCATATAATACAGTTGAGAGGGAAAATATTTACAAATGGTGTCACCGTTACTCAGATTAAGTTTACCCCTAAATGATTGACCCTCCCTCCCTCTTAGATGTGACCTCTCTCCTGGTTTATTTCCTTGCTTTTCTTTATAGGTCTATGTGTCTATATAAGATTAAGCCCCAGAAATACAGCAGCTACAGGAGTCAGTGGATCGACACCCCCCTCCCCATCTCCCCACCAACCTCCCCTCTGATAACATCAGTTTGTTCTCCATAGTTAAGATTCTATTTCNGTCACCGTTACTCAGATTAAGTTTACCCCTAAATGATTGACCCTCCCTCCCTCTTAGATGTGACCTCTCTCCTGGTTTATTTCCTTGCTTTTCTTTATAGGTCTATGTGTCTATATAAGATTAAGCCCCAGAAATACAGCAGCTACAGGAGTCAGTGGATCGACACCCCGCTCCCCATCTCCCCACCAACCTCCCCTCTGATAACATCAGTTGTTCTCCATAGTTAAGATTCTATTTCTTTTTTTTTTTTTTTTTTTTATTTGACAGAGATAGAGACAGCCAGCGAGAGAGGGAACACAAGCAGGGGGAGAGGGAGAGGCGGCCCAAGATTCTATTTCTTGATTTGCCTCTGTTTTTTCCCCTTTGCTTGTTTGTTTCTTATTCCACATATGAGTGACATATGGTCTTTGTCTTTCTCTGACTTATTTCACTTAGCATAATACTGTCTAGCTCCATCCATGTTATTGGCTTTTCTTTATATTTTTACCATCTGTACGTATTCCTGCAACACAGTGTTACCTATTTAGGATGATACCGTGTCTATCCTTTATATTTTTCTTTTTTTGGTTTAGCGTTATGTAACCCACAATTTCGTCACGCGTGGTTGCAGTCCATCCACATTTACGACTAAGCTTATTTCATCTATTGAATAGTCCACAGTTTATCCATTCTGATGTTGGACGTCCTGGTTGGTGGAGTTTGGGACTCTTAGGAATGGTGCCGACATACGGGGTGTGTGCTGGCACATGATTACAGGTTATCCAGGACACACATATGGAGGTGAATAGTTACTAATTTAAATGATGCCAAATGTTTTTCCAGGATCATTACTGTTTGCACACCTAGTTGCAGTTTAGGTATTTCTGGCAATGATAGATGTCTTACTTTTTACAAGTTTGGTAGATGCGTAATGGGAGTTTATTGCGATACTGTGTACTGAGATGGAAAAAGTCATTTTAACAAGAGAGTTGTTTTTTACACAGGTAAGGAGAATTGGTATCATAGTTATTTGTGACCATTTACACATAAAAGGCCTGGAACATGCAGTTATTAGTTGATACAAAGCTTTAACTGAGTGAGTAGAGGTAAAGATCATAAAATTGAAAGAACTTAACGAAAGGTTCCAGAAGTCAGTTTTCTGGAATCTGTTTGTAAGATGTAAGGTTTAATTTTTATTTGAAATGTCTTGATCATGTGAAAATGTTTTCATGACGTTGCTGAATTATGTTAGCCACACAGTTGTCCTGCAGGAGCATCTAACCTTGGTTCCTTTCCTCCTGTGGAGCAGGGCCAGTCTGCAAGCATGGAGGAGGAAGGCCACCACCGCCTGTGAGAGGGCTCGGCAGCACGAGGTGGGAGAGCAGATCCACGGGTTCACCATAAGCCAGGTATGCATGGCCCACCTTGTTGCTCAGCCCAGACCCCGGGGGAGTTAGCGTCTCTGTCCCAGGCCCTGGCTCATCCATGTTTCACAGTGGGCTCAACTGAGCGGAGTTTGCAAATGAAAGGATTTCCTGATTCTTAAATAAGGGATCCCCAGTCCCTTCCTTGAACCCGGCCCCTTGAAGCCTAATGTCTCTAGATTTTAGAAAGTAAGTCACATTGATGTTCAGCCACACACGTGACTGTTCACCCCACATCTTTGCGGGTCACATTTTCCCTAGCACATGAGTTTGCTCTACACACAAAAACTTGTTTTTGAGCCATCTGAGTAAAGAGATTGTGGGCTTGTATGTTCACAATGTTTTTTTTCTTTTAACACAGTAATTGGGAAATATGTATTTCACATCACTGACTGGCTGTTGGCTTCATGCTGTGTGTAACACTCTTACCAGATTTAGAAGGCAGTCAGCTCACAGTCCAGAAGGATACAAGTGCAGCTGCAGTACGAGGGGGGAACGTGATGAGCGTCTCAGTGGAAGTGCAGAGACCCAAAAGGAGGATGGAAGGAGAGGGTGCTCTGCTGGGTGGGGTAGGGTAGGGGGGTAATAGGGACAGGTTCAGGGAGAACGGAGGGGTGTGTACGTGGAAGCTGGAGGGCTGGACGTGCCCATGGTGGCACTTCCAGGCAGGGTTCCAGGGGGCTGGTTAGCTTGAGAGAGGGGCTCATGACACTGGGTGAGAGCATGTGTGAAGTCCCTAAAGGCCATGCAGAGGAGTTTGACGTAGAATAGTGACTGTTAAGGAGGAC
Organism: Ailuropoda melanoleuca; assembly: GCF_002007445.2. Classification (NCBI taxonomy): domain Eukaryota; kingdom Metazoa; phylum Chordata; class Mammalia; order Carnivora; family Ursidae; genus Ailuropoda; species Ailuropoda melanoleuca. The sequence goes on along the minus strand of NC_048232.1, from coordinate 2,845,836 downwards.
CTCATTCAGAGTCCTTTTTCTGTGTTTTCCAAGTGTTATAGAAACTTCTGAGAAAACATGATCCTTGTTTAGGGAATAGTTCCCATGAAAGAGGTTGGGAGGCAGACAGTTCACCATTTGAACTGATTTTAAATACGTTGATCACCTCTTACAAAGTAAACTCTTAGCTATAGATAATTTAATACTTGTAAACTAGGCAGGCATTACAGACCTCTTTAAGCCATGTCGCTTGCATGGAAGGCCCTCACAACACGCTCCGGACCCCCGAGTTCTAATCTCTGCCCTGCTGGTAGCTGGCTGTGTCCGCACAGACAAGTAAGCTTCACAGCCTCTGAAAAGAGGAGGTGATAAATGGTGTGGCTGTCATAGTGATGCACCACTGTGATTGAAGGGGAGAGGCCCCTGGCATGGTTGGGTGATAGAGCACTTTCTAAGGTGCCAGCAAGCACCAGAAACTTTTGGGAGGCTTACATAGCTAGCAGACGACCGTCCTTGGGGTCAGGATGCATTTGTTTTTATTGGAGGTGATTCGGACCCTCCCCCTAGGAGCAGGTAACTGGTGATACCCCAGCGCACCCCTGGGAATTCCTCAGTACTGCATAAACCAGATGAGGCACAGTTCAGTTGCAGGCTGTGGCCCACTCCAGCGTTCGTCTCCCGGCAGGGCCATTCTGAGCATTCCTGCCATGATGCGTATAAAAGGAAACCAACTGCAGACATCGCAGGTGAAAGCAGGACTCCTCCAGCACAGCCTGCTGTGAGAGATGGCATCTGTGTCCCTGTCTGTTGCTCTGAGCCTCAGTGTTTCCATCTGCAAGTGGGGATGAGGATCCCTCCCTCACAGGGTTCCCCGGGAACTATTCAGAAAATGTCTAGCAGATAGGAAGCATGCAAAAGGAAAAGGCACCGAGGATGGTCAGGTCCATAGGTCTTACTTGGCTCGTTTGTGAGATTCAGGGTTTGAACAAGGTGATTTCTGATGTGCCTCTGGCCCTGACGTGCCGGCTTCTTGCTGTTGCCCGGTGACACAGGCCAGGGCCTGTGGTGTAACCATACCTGTGCCAAGCGCCGTTCTGGCTGAGTGTAGCTGTTCACATATTCCTTGTTCATTCAGGTAACGGCCATCCCCGAACTGTCCCTGACCGCAGTGACGCTCAGCCATGACAGCACAGGGGCAAAATACTTGCACTTGGCCAGAGAAGACAGCAACAACTTGTTCAGGTGCGTGGGGCATCGTGAGAGCATGTTCTCGACCGTTTCCACCGAGAACGTCTTCCATACGTTACGTAGTGTAAAATCCTCATTCACTCATGTTTTGTTTTTATTGACCATATCCTGAAAACAGAAGGAAAAGGTGAAATGAGTTTCTGTCCTCAGGTGCCTAGAGTAAAAGCTCAGAGTGTGAATTAGGGTTTTCTGCGTTGTGTCGGAGACCGTTTTGCTGAGCGGTTGGGCGGTCGGAGTGGTGACACATGCAGTCACAGCGGTAACTGTGCCGCCCCCCTGAGCCTTCCGCTCGCTTCTGTTGTCTCGCCGCAGCGTGCAGTTCCGCACCACGCCCATGGACAGCACCGGCGTCCCGCACGTGCTGGAGCACACCGTCCTGTGCGGCTCTCACAGATACCCGTGCAGAGATCCCTTTTTCAAGATGCTCAATCGATCGCTGTCCACTTTCATGAACGCCTTCACCGGTGAGCTGGTGTCCCGCGGTGGAGCCGGGCGGGGTCTCCTCGGTGTGGGAGGGGGGTTGGGGGCGGTGGCAGCCCGTAGGCCGTTCTCTGGTCTGCTGGAAAGCTGCTGGAAATGGAATTCTTTAGGAAAGCCACATCATGGCCACATTATAAAAACTGTAGTTTTAGGGAAAAGGCGTCTGGCATTTTTCTGGAAAAGGTCAAAATAATATTTTTTTGGAAATCCTGCTATAAAATTTAAGCTCAGTGGCATATGTGAATGTGGCGGTGGTGGTGTTTGAGTTGATTTCTAGGAACTCGGGCAGCACGTGGGCTGCTACTGGGTGCAGAGAAGTGGCCAGGCCTCCAGTTAACCAGTGTACTTGGTCCACATCCTGCAGGTCAGGCTGTCTGTGTAGGTGTGTGAGGTCATGTCTCGCCGTGCCCCTTCTGCCTGCCCCCAGCCAGGCCTGCCCATAGTGGGATGGTGCTGGCTCTGTGCCCGGGGCCGTAAGGGCTCATGGAGGGGAGCGGGGCTGAAAGTAGTTCATTCCTGTGGGAATCTAGAATTTTAAAAAACCTTTTCATTTATACCCAGCTAGCGATTACACTCTGTACCCATTTTCCACACAAAATCCCAAGGACTTCCAGAATCTCCTGTCTGTGTATTTGGATGCAGCCTTTTTCCCGTGCTTGCGGGAACTGGATTTCTGGTACGTAATGATTAATTGATTTAGGGTTTAGTATTAGAGTCACTATCATTGTGTAATTGCTTACCGTTATTTAGGCAGGAAGGATGGCGACTAGAACATGAGAATCCGAAGGACCCCCAAACACCCTTGACCTTTAAAGGAGTCGTCTTTAATGAAATGAAGGGAGTATTTGTGAGTTGTTTTTTTTTTTTTTCCTTTTTAAAACTGTGTTACAATGATTGCTTACCGTTCCTGTGGAGAATATCGGGATGTGTAAATGGGTCTGGAAGACAGTGGACATTCTCATATGTCATTTGCACTTCTCACGTGGGACTTGGAGAACTAGCCGGGGTGCAGTGAGCACCAGCCGTAGGTCAGCAGAGGGTCACGCTCCCGATTTTCTGGGATCCAGTGTGACAGCTAGCAGCCCTCGAGCTGTAGGGCCGCTGGCATGTGGTCTGCAGGAGGTCTGTGAGATGAAAACTGTTTGCATGACAGTGGTCAGACCTTGTCTTTTTTTTCCTCATTCTGGAGTTTCCCCAATCTTGCATTACATGTTTTGTAATAGTTTACAGGATACAGAAGCAAATAGGAGAGTCCAGCTGTCTTTGTTAAGCCAGACATTAAGGAGATTTGCAAAATGTGCAAAACAGTGCTATTCTTCTCAGTAATAGTTCTGCTTTGTTCTGAGAAAGTTTCCAAAAAATATTTGTTAACATGTACTGATGGGTTAAGATAATGAGTGAACAGGTAACTTTTTAAAAGGTCTTAGCTTTAACTTGTAACACAGAAAAATTCTGGGTACACACACACTGCTGTGTAATCAAGAAACCCACGTCATCAAAGGCTCTTTGGGGGCCTCGTTGATTTTTAGGAGTATGAAGGATCTTGAGACCAGGGAGTTTGAGAAACTCTCTGTTGGGCCCATCCTCCCAGCTCCTCTGACTTTGAAGTCCTGCCCTGACACGTGGGGCTACTTGACTCGGGCTTCATTTCTCCCAGCACCTTCTGGAAACCCAAGTAACAGTGGCGGCTTTTGCTCCGGAAGCCCGTGGGACCCCGCCCTGCAGCTCATGGGCAGGGACTCTCCTGCATCTTTCCTTGGGCCGCACAGCCCTCCCTCCCTTGGCCATTGCTGGCGGCCCATGCACACTGCAAGGTGTTTCTCCTTCTCTTACGAGACCCCTGATCTCTGGGTCTTGTGCGGACATTGTGAACGAATTGCACGCTTTGTTAGACAGGATCTGCCTGGACCACCTCGTTTACCACTGCGACCATTTGAATTGCAGGGTGTTACAGGTGCATGCTCCCAGAAGGTGATTAATTTGCTGCATTGTAACGTAGTAGTGGGTGTTATTTTTCACACACATATATCTTTTTTTAAATTTGAAGACAGACAACGAGAGGATATTCTCTCAGCACCTTCAGAACCGACTCCTGCCTGACCACACGTACTCGGTGATCTCCGGGGGGCATCCGTTGTGCATCCCAGACCTCACGTGGGAGCAGCTTAAACAGTTCCATGCTACCCATTACCACCCCAGTAATGCTAGGTAATACTTCATTTCTGCACTTTAATGAACGGTGGGTTGTTGAACGGTAGAGTTGTTTGCATACACTAAATGGCATGGCTTCTCTCACATTTGGCAAAGAACTGTTTGCGAAGAACTTTGTAAATTTAGAGGATTCTTTGCTTAATGGATCGCCTCTCTCTCATGTGGACGATCATTCTGAGCGTCTACGGCAAGAACTTGCGTGCCCAGCATGATGGTGACGCCCGTTCCTGCAGGATGTGCCGTGTGCTGCCACGCTCCCTCCCCTTGGCCTCAGCTTTCTGATGGCTAACACGGGAGTGCGGGCTTGAGATCAGGACCTGAGCCAAAGGCAGATGCTTCACCGACTAAGCCACCCAGGTGCCCCAGGATCTTTATTTTTTTGTGCTCAAATTGTGCCACCTGTGTCCCAAGGGAATGATTTTAAGCTCATCTTGTCTTAGGTCTTCTTAGTTTTCAGTAACTAGTTTCTGTGCCCCCGGCCTCAAATCCAGGCTCCCTCTGCTCCAGATCTGTAGCTCCTTCTTTCTCCGAGGAGTCCTGCGACTGCTGGAGCCAGGCATTCAGAGAAAGTGTCTCCCTGGACGCCAGGGATGCTCCTTGTTGCTGGAGTGCCCTCTAAACCATTGAGTGGACGTTCTTCAAGGATCTTTCAGATACTGGCTCCCAAAGTCAGATGTGTTTATTTTATCGGGATATAATTGACATATAGTGTTGTATTAGTTTTACATGGACAACAAAATGATTTGGGTCATGTATATAATGTGAAGTGATCACCACACTAAGTCCAGGTAACCCTGTCTCTGCGCATAGTTACAAATGGTTTTTTTCTTATAATGAGAACTGTTAAGATCTGTTCTGTTCGCAACTTTTAAATATACAATACACTGTTGTTAACTACAGTCACCATGCTGTCCGTTATGTCCCCATGACTTACTCATCTTAAACCTGGAAGCTCGGACCCCTTCTACCCATTTTGTCCACCCCCTCTCTTGGCAACCACCAATCTGTTTTCTGTACCTGAGTCATAGCTCACACAACAGCATATTAAAAAAAAAAAAATCAACTATGTCATTGTACCCTTTTTCCCCTGGATGGATAAATGTATTGTCTTGAAAACATGTAATCTGACATTTGTAACCTAAGATTGAACTTTGTGAAGGTCAGTGATGGATTACTGTCTTCCTGTAGTTAAGATGTCTCATCAAATATTTGAACATATCAGTTACTTAGTTTTTGAAACACTTTTATAGTACATTTTAAATAGCAACTTTTGTCAGATTTATATTTAATTAATCACTTTTGCATGATTTGTGTTTCTTATAAAAAAGATCAAAGCCTCTATTTGGCCTTTGTATTTAAAGTAAGTGAAGAGAAGGATGCCTGGCTCAGTCGGTTAAGCATCTGCCTCCAGCTCAGGTTGTGATCCCAGGGTCCTGGGATCAAGCCCCATATTGGGCTCCCTGCTCAGCCGAGAGTCTGCTTGAGGATTCTCTCTCCCTCTGCCCCCCAGTAGAGTACACGCACTCTCTCAAATCTTTAAAAAACAAAAAAATGTATTTCTTTTTTTTTTTTTTAAGATTTTATTTATTTAGTTGACAGAGATAGAGACAGCCAGCGAGAGAGGGAACACAGNGCGAGAGAAGGAACACAAGCAGGGGAAGTGGGAGAGGAAGAGGCAGGCTCCTGTGGGGCTCGATCCCATAACGCCGGGATCATGCCCTGAACCCAAGGCAGACGCTTAATGACTGCGCCACCCAGGTGCCCCAAAAAAATGTATTTCTATACAAACTTCATTTCCATATGGGAACAGTTTTTTTAGGTGCTATATATGTATACCTTCTATTTTTTTTTTTTTTTTTAGATTTTTATTCACTTATTAGAGGGAGAGAGAAAACTAGTGGGGTGGGAAAGGGCAGAGGGAGAAGCCAATTCCCTGCTGAGCAGGGTGCCTGACATGGGGCTTGATCCCAGGACCCTGAGATCATGACCTGAGCTGAAGGCAGACGCTTCACCAACTGAGCCACCTAGGTGCCCCAACCTTCCTTTTTTTTTTTAAGATTTTATTTATTCATTCGACAGAGATAGAGACAGCCAGCGAGAGAGTGAACACAAGCAGGGGGAGTGGGAGAGGAAGAAGCAGGCNAAGATTTTATTTATTCATTCGACAGAGATAGAGACAGCCAATGAGAGAGTGAACACAAGCAGGGGGAGTGGGAGAGGAAGAAGCAGGCTCATAGCGGAGGAGCCTGATGTGGGGCTCGATCCCACAATGCCAGGATCACGCCCNCAATGCCAGGATCATGCCCTGAGCCGAAGGCAGACGCTTAACCGCTGTGCCACCCAGGCGCCCCCCCAACCTTCCATTTTTAAGCTTAATTTAATTCTGTAGTTAACATAGTATTCTTTTAGTTTTAGGTATAAAATATCGTGATTCAACATTTCCAAATAGTCTTCAGTGCTCATCCTATTCCCCATCACCAATTTCCCCCACCGCCTCACCACCTTCCCTCCAGTAACCAGAGTGTTTTCTCTACAGTTAAGACCATTATTTTCAGTTTGTCTCTTTATTTTTTCCCCTTTGTTCATTTGTTTTCCTGAATTCCACGTGCCTGAAGTCATGTGGTATTTGTCTTTCTCTGACTGACTTATTTCACTTAGCGTAATACTCTCTAGCTCCATCCATGCCATAGCAAATGGCAAGATTTCATTCTTTTTAATGGCTGAGTAATATNGTTTTCAGTTTGTCTCTTTATTTTTTCCCCTTTGTTCATTTGTTTTCCTGAATTCCACGTGCCTGAAGTCGTGGTATTTGTCTTTCTCTGACTGACTTATTTCACTTAGTGTAATACTCTCTAGCTCCATCCATGCCATAGCAAATGGCAAGATTTCATTCTTTTTAATGGCTGAGTAATATTCCATCATGTATACACCACGTCTTCTTCATCCATTCTTCGATCCATGGACACTTGGGCAGCTTCCATATCTCGGCTATTGTAAATAATGCTGCTATAAACACAGGCTTATGTACACGTATCTGTTCAAATTAGCATTTTGTATTTTTTCTGTAAACACCCAAGAGTGTGATTACTGGATAATATGGTAGTTCTATTTTTAACTTTTTGAGGAACCTCCATACTGTTTTCCGCAGTGGCTGCAGCAGTTTGCATTCCTACCAACAGTGTAAGGAGGTTACTTTTCCTCCACATCCTCTCCAACACCTGTTGTTTCTTGTGTTGTTGATTTTAGCCATTCTGATGTGTCTGAGGTGGTATCTCATTGTGGTTTTGATTCGCATTTCCCTGATGATCAGTGATGTTGAGTATCTTTTCATGTGTGTGTTGGCCATCTGGATGTCTTTGGAGAACTGTGTTTGTGTCTTCTGCCCATTTTTAAATTGGATTATTTGGGGTTTTTTGGTGTTGGGTTGTAGAAGTTCTTTATGTTTTTTTTTTTAATATTTTTTATTTATTTATTTGACAGAGACAGCCAGCGAGAGAGGTAACACAAGCAGGGGGAGTGGGAGAGGAGGAAGCAGGCTCCTAGCGGAGGAGCCTGATGTGGGGCTCGATCCCAGAACGCCGGGATCACGCCCTGAGCTGAAGGCAGACGCTTAACGACTGCGCCACCCAGGCGCCCTCTTTATGTATTTTGGATATTAACCCTTTATCAGAGATGCCCTTTGCAAATATCTTCTCCCATTCCTTTTCTCCATTGAGTATGATGTTAGCTGCGGGTTTTTCATTTATGGCTTTTATTATATTGAGGTGTCTTTTGGTTTTGTTGCCTGTTTCCTTTACTGTGCAGAAGTTTTTTATTTTGGCGTAGTCCCAAGAGTTGCTTTTATTTCCCTTGCCTCAGGAGACCTGTCTAGAAAGAAGTTGTTATGGTCATTGTCAGATGGATTTCTGCCTGTGCTCTCTTCTAGGATTTTTGTTTCAGGCCTGACATTTCAGTCCTAAATCCAATTTATTTTTGTGTATGGTTTAAGAAAGTGATCTACTATCATTCTTTTGCATGTGGCGGTCCAATTTTCACAACACCATTTATTAAAGAGACTGTCTTTTTCCCATTGAATATTCTTTCCTGCTGTGTTGAAGATTAATTGACCATGTGATCATGGATTCATTTCTGGGTTTTTTGTTTTGTTCCATTGTTCTGTGTGTCTTTTTGTGCCAGTACCATACTGTGCTGATTACTACAGCTTTGTAGTATATCTTGAAATTTTGATATTGCGATACTTTTAGCTTTGTTCTTCTTCAACATTGCTTTGGCTCTTGGGGTTCTTTTATGGTTCAATACCAGTTTTAGGATTGTTTGTTGTAGTTCTGTGGAAAATGCTGTTGGTATTTTGATAGGGATTGCATTAAATCTGTAGATTGCTTTGGGCAGTTTGAACAATATTGGTTCTTCCAACCTGTGAGCATGGAATATCTTTCCATTTGTTTGTGTCATCTTCAGTTTCCTTCATCAGTATTTTATAGTTTTCAGAGCAGGTCTTGCAGCTCTGGTTACATTTATTCCCAGGTATTTTTTATTTTTGGTACAGTTGTGCCTGGGATTGTTCTTTTAATCTCTCTTTCTGCTATTTCATTATTAGTGTGTAGCAATGCAACGGATTTCCGTGTGTTGATTTGCATCCTGCAGTCTTAACGGAATTCAGTTATCAGTCCTGGTAGTTTTTTGTGGAGTCTTTAGGATTTTCTATACATAATATGTCATCTACAAATAGTGGACGTTTTAGTTCTTCTTTACCAATTTGGATGCCTTTTATTCCTTTCTCTTGTCTGAGTGCTGTGACTAGGACTTCCAGTAGTAGTTGAATAAAAGTGGTGAGAGGGACATCCCTGTCGTGTTCTTAGTTTTTCCCCATTGAGTATGATGTTAGCTGTGGGTTTTTCATATATGCCTTTCATTATGTTGAGTGTTTCTCTAAACCTACTTTGTTGAGGGTTTTTGTCATGAGTGGATGTTGTACTCGGTCAGATGGTTTTTCTGCATCTTTTGAAATGATCGTAAGGTTTTTATCCTTTCTCTTGTTGCAGTGTAGCGTGTTGATTCACTTGTGAATATGGAACCATCTTTGCAACCCAGGAATAAATCCCACTTGATTGCGGTGAATGATTTTTTAAATATATTGTTAGATTCAGATTGTTAATGTTTTGTTGAGGGTTTTGGTATCTACATTCATCAGATGATGGCTGTACTTCTCCTTTTTTGTGTGTATGATGTCTTTATCTGGTTTTGGTATCAGGGTAATGCTGGCCTCATAGAATGAATTTGGAAGTTTTCCTTCCTCTTCTATTTTTTGGAAAAGTGTGAGAAGACTGGGTATTAACTCTGCTTTAAATGTGTCATAGAATTCACCTGTGAAGCTGATTGGTCCTGGACTTTTATTTATTGGTAGTTTTTTGTTTTTTGGTTTTTTTTGAAGATTTTATTTATTTATTTGACAGAGAGAGAGAGACAGCCAGCGAGAGAGGAAGAAGCAGGCTCATAGTGGAGGAGCCTGATGTGGGGCTCGATCCCATAACGCCGGGATCACGCCCTGAGCTGAAGGCAGACGCTTAACCGCTGTGCCACCCAGGCGCCCCCATAAGTTGTTTTTTTTTTAGTGATATACTAAAATTATTTTCTGTTTATTTTTTTCCATAACTGTTATTGGGTTTTGATACATGGTTACCATTGGGTTTGTATATAACCTTTTCTGCACAAAGCAGTCTCTATTTAGTTGATGGTTGCTTAAGTTTGCCCCCATTCTTTACCCACCGCTGCCCATGTTTTAGGTTATAGTGTCATACTTTACATCCTTTTACATTGAGAGACCCTTGATTGACTTTTACAGATACACTTATTTTTACTGCTTTTATATTTCGTACTTTTTTTACTCTTGTTAATGGTCTTCCCTTTCCATTCAGAGTCCCCATTAACATTTACATTAACAAGGCTGGTTTATTGGTCATGAACTTTTTTAACTTTTGTTTGTCTGAGAAACTCTTCATCTGTCCTTCTGTTCTGAATGACAGCCTTGCTGGATACAGTGTTCTTGGCTGCAGATTTTTCCCATTCGGCACTTTAATGTGTCATGCCACTCCCTTCAGGCCTGCAGTGTTTCTGTTGAAAAACTCACTAATAGCCTCCTTGGGTTTCCCTTTTACAGAACTTTCTTCTTTTGCTGCTTTTATAAATCTCCTTATCACTACTTTTTGCATTTTAATTACTAGGTGTCTTTTTTTTTTTTTTTTAAGGTTTTATTTATTTATTTGACAGAGAGAGACAGCCAGCGAGAGAGGGAACAAAAGCAGGGGGAGTGGGAGAGGAAGAAGCAGGCTCTTAGCGGAGGAGTCTGACGTGGGGCTCAATCCCAGAACTCCGGGATCACGCCCTGAGCTGAAGGCAGACGCTTCATGACTGTGCCACCCAGGTGCCCCTAATTACTAGGTGTCTTGATGTGGACCTCACTGGATTGATTTTTTGTGGGGCGTCAGACTCTCTTTGCCTCCTGATTCTGGATGTCTGTTAACTTGCCCGGTTGAGGGAAGTTTTCAGCTATTATTTCTTCACATAAAGTTTCTACCCTCTTTTCTCTCTCTTCTCCCTCTGGAATCCCTATAAAGCAAATGTTATTATGCAGGTCTTGTTATTTTGCATTTTTTTTCTGTCACCTGCTCAGCTTGATTAATTTCCATTGTTCTGTCGTCCAGGTCGCTGATTGTTTTTCTGCTTCCTGCAGTCTGCTATTTGTTCCATCTGGTGTATCTTTAATTTCAGTGATTGTGTTCTTCGACTCTGATTGTTTCTGTTTTATCTCTTTGCTAAGGGTCCGCTGCTCTTTTCTCGAGTCCAGTGAATATCTTTATGACCATGACTTGTGACCATGACCATAAATTCTTTATCAGGCATATGACTTATCTCTGTTGTACTTAGGTCTCTTGCTGTGGTTTTGTCCTGTTCTTTCATTTGGGCCTTATTCCTCTGTCCCCTCATTGTGTCTAGCTCTCAGCATGTGTTCAGTGCATCAGGAAAGTCAGCTGTGTCCCCTGCTTTTGAATGTAGTGGGCATTGTGCACAGTTTTCACAAGGTGACACTGGTCCTCTGCCAGAGAAGCGCTGCTGCCGGGGAGACCGGAGTTGGGTGGGGTGATCTGCAGAGTGCACGTGCACGGGACATGCAGTTTTAACAAGGTGTGTGCGTGTGTCCTCCGTTGGAGGTGACCAGCTGCCACCACTGGGACTGATGTCCTGCAGAATGTGTGTTTGGGAGACACGGTGCTGGCCAGAGGGGCCCTGGTCATCTGTGGGAGGGGACTCGCAGCACTGGGGCTGAGGCAGGCCTGGCTGCAGGGGGTGGGGCACTTAAACATGTTAGGCAGGCCCAATGTGGGACTCAATCCCAGAACCCTAGGATCACGACCTGGGCCGAAGGCAGTTGCTTAACCAACTGAGCCACCCAGGCGCCCATGATTTTTAAAGTTCCATGTTTAAGTCCCACTGGTTGTAAGAACTCATGAAATTCAGCTGCTTTGGTTTTCAAAGCCAAATGTTATGGGGGGATTCATGTTCCCGTGTGGGCTCCCTGGTGTGACCCTCTGCCCCCCCTCCATGGGTCCCTTCCTCCAGTGGACAGTCCCCTGGTCCATTTAGCCCCCTCAGAGACTCTGTCCTTCCCACTCTCTCCAGTGTGGTCTCTTCCCTACATTTAGTTGTGGGGTTTGTTCTGCCGGTTTTTGGGTTATTTTCCCTGATGGAACAGTTACTTAGTTGTATCCATGAAATGAGGTGAGTTTAGGGTTTTCTTATGCTGCATACCTTCCATTTTATCCAAACAGCGATCTGTGTTGATTTCTCATCTTTTATGCTGAGATAGACTAATGTCTCTGAACGTTTCAGGTTCTTCACTTACGGCAACTTTCCATTAGAACAGCATCTGAAACAAATTCACGACGAAGCCCTGAGTAAATTTGAGAAAATTGAGCCAAATACTGCAGTGCCAGCTCAGAAGCCATGGGATAAGCCGGTAAGTTCCCCATCCAGAGAATAAGCCATGTTTTCACCTACTGAATACATTGAGACGAAGAGTCGAACTGTGTATTAGTAATAAGATTTTCAAATATCATGGCCTCTGACTTGAATGTAAGAGCTTCTTAACCCTAAGAAATGGTTACTTGTTTGAAAAGAAAATTTAGTGAAAAGCATCTCTTGGGCCACTCTATACCTCTACGCGTACCTTACTCTAGTTTAAACCCAGTTGTTTGTGCACTGCACCTACTGAAAGCATCCCGTCGTTTTACAGAGGGAATTCCACATAACATGTGGCCCAGACTCCCTGGCTGCAGGTTCCTCCAAACAAACAACCGTCGGGGTCAGCTTCCTCTTACCAGAGTAAGTGTCCGCTGTGGGCTTAGCAGGGTCGGAGGTGAATTCTCCACGTAGAAATGTCTCGATGGTGAGGATTTAGGAGTCGAGCAGCTGTTGGACGGCAGGGAAGATGTTAACAACATCTGGGATGGTTTGGGGGAAATTGCCTTTAGTAGCTACCCAGGAAAAAGTAACTTCTTACTGCATTTTAAAGCTTATTTCTTTGGAGAAAATGGGGTCTGGCAGCAGTTATTAACATTTGTGGGGGCGGGATGCCATTGAGCGTGAAGAGAGCACAGTGAACACTGGCTTCAAAATAATGGACGCCCCATGGAGCTCTGTTGTCGTAGAGATGTGGGCGCCTGCGGGCACGTGGGCAGGCAGGTGTCCTCGGCCATACGGCGGCAGGCTGTGTGGTCGTGCTGCTCGACCGACTGCCCCATCTCCTCACTGCTGTTGTCTGTGTGCGGACAGTGCGCTTGTAATTGAGATGACACAGGTCAGAGTGCTTGGCGCGCTATGATGGAATGACATTCGATATGCAGCCAAGTCAGCTTGCTGGTGTGGGACCCCAAAATAGTCTAGTTTATGAGAACTTTGCACACCAAAAAAATAGTTATCCTCTTTTATCCATAAAATTTAGAGGTTGAAATGCAAGCATTTGTAGAACAACACCCGCTTCTTTGGAAATAAAGTGTCGATTTAGTAGTGATTTTAACGATTTTGGAAACAGTTACTAGGGCCAACAGTTTCCCTTTTTCTCTCCCCCTCTGCCTCCTACCACCCCGTGTTTAAATGAAGCATCACTGATACATTTGAAGCCTTCACGTTAAACCTTCTGTCTTCACTCTTGATCGGTGGACCCAACTCCCCCTTCTACAAAGCGTTAATTGAATCTGGACTTGGCACAGACTTTTCTCCTGATGTTGGGTAAGGTTCATTATCTGATCAGATCAGTGGTGTTTGCATTTGGGGCCAGTTTTGACATTTGACAGTATCGGGACACGTTTTCGGTGGTCACAGCTGGGAAGGGTTGCTGGCATCTGCTGGGTGAAGTTAGAGATGGAGAATGCTCGGTATCCCACAGTCACGGATGGTTCCCCTGCTGCCCCAGCACAGAACTGTGCGTGACAACCCTGGGCCAGTACAGCTGTTTTCTAGCCCCTGGAGGGCACATTTGGGAAATGAAAAAAAGAAAGATAGCTTGTCCAAGATCTCAGAATGGCGTACGACTGCCTGCTTTAAAAGCCAGGTCGTTAAATATTCTTTTGTAAAGCTCAGCAGTGTCATTTCTAGATTTAATTTTGCCATAACTCTAAAGTTTAAATTGCATAGATTTTTAGAAACGTGAAAAGGACATGAATGCAATTGTGACCAGTTATATCTGAGGACTCCGCTTCAGTGGGCTTTTTCTGGGAAGACTTGGGAGGCCGGAGTGTCTGTAGCTCTGTTCTCTAGAGAGTGGCTCTCTAAGTGAAGCATGTGCGGTGCTGGACGTCGTCGGGATTCTGCCACGTGACCCACTTGTGTATTGCAGATACAACGGCTACACGCGGGAGGCCTACTTCAGCGTGGGCCTGCAGGGGATTGCGGAGCAGGACTCCCAGGCCGTCCGGGACTTAATCGACAGGACCATCGAGGAAGTCATCGAGTGCGTGTGGCTCGCCTCTGCTATCCCGACAGTGCCTTCGCACTGTCCTCACACTGTCCAGCGAGGGAGCCCACCTCCACCGCCCCCCGCCGCCCCCACCCGTGTCCGCTGTCTCTTTACCTCATGAAACACATGCTGGTTCACTTGGAGTTGTTTAAAGATTGCCTCTGCTGCCCTGTTGCACAGGTATCGATTTCCTTTTTAACATCTCCGTTCTCTGTTTCTTTAGGAAAGGATTTGAAGAGGACCGAATTGAGGCTCTCCTTCATAAGATTGAAATACAGATGAAGCATCAGTCTGTCAGCTTTGGACTCGCCCTGACGTCCGTATGTAATTTCTCCTCTACCTTCCTCCGTTTGTCCTTTGTTTTTACTGCTGTGATCAGTGGCTACTGACAGCTGAAGACATAGGTGGGTATTCACTGTACCTTTCATTTGAACCTCGAAGGTTGTGCTGTTTCGGATCTGATGCCAATTTACTTTTAATTTAGTTTTATAATACGTTGTGTTCTGATATCTTTTTTTTGAGAGTCATTTGCTTTAAAGAGAGAGAAAGAGCATGCATGGAAGGATGGACAATTAGGAGAGAGGGAATCCTAAGCAGGCTCCCTAGCCAGTGCAGAGCCTGATGCAGGACTCGATCTCATGACCCTGAGATAGTGACCTGAGTCAAAACCAAGAGTCAGATGCTCAACTGACTGAGACACCCCAGTTCCCCTAATATCTTATATTTTTATGTAGGACAGATTCATACAGAGTGCGTACGGGTAGAGATTTATAACTATAGATCTGTTGGTAATAATATTTCCTAAAAATAATTGCATTTGAATTTATTTTTTTATAATTTTTCTTTTTAAAGATTCTACTTATTTATTTGAGAGAGAGACAGAGATAGCAAGAGAGAGCATGAGCAGTAAGGAGAGGGAGAAGCACGCTTCCCACTGAGCAGGGAGCTTGATGTGGGACACGATCCCAGGACTCTTGAGATCATGACCTGAGCTGAAGGCAGACGCTTCACCGAGCCACCCAGGCGTCCCTCCTAAAAATCATTTTAAAACCTGTGCTTCACTTTATTAGAAAACAGATTTAAAATTTTCCTAACCAAAGAATGACTTAATTTTTGTTACAATCATCGTGGTATTTTTAAATACAGAAACTGAGATCGTAATAAAATGTTACTTTTGATGTAGAGTTCGTAGGGTAACGTGCTGTGGATGTCACGTTCTTGGTTGCAGTACATCGCCTCCTGCTGGAATCATGACGGGGACCCCGTGGAGCTCCTGAAGCTGGGGAGGCAGGTGGCTCGGTTCAGGCAGTGCCTCAAGGAAAATCCACAGTTTTTGCAAGAAAAAGTAAAACAGTATTTTAAGGTAAGGAGATTGGAGAATTTATATGAATAAGTGACATAATTTCTTAATTATTAATTAATGCTTGTATTAACAAATTTAATTCATTCTGATGCAAGTTGGCTTTTTATATGGATATGTGAGTTTGCCTTTTATATATGAAATATTTATTATGCACGTGTTGTATTAACAAAAACATCTGTAGGCATTTTCTGTTTTGTTGAAAAAGAGATTATACTATTTACTCCTCAATTTTTTGGAAAGTTTTGATAAGAATTATTCACTTGTCATTAAAAGATAGGTAGAATTCACCCATGAAAAAATACACTCATCCTAGGGTTTCTTCATTGGGAGTGTTTTGCTTTTTTTTTTTTTTTTTAGTTCAGTGTCTTCATGAGTTACTGATCTCTTCAGAGTTTTCTATTTCCTCACCTTTCAGTCCTGGAAGGTGGTGTGGTTTTAGGGGTTTGTTCATCTAGGTTATCCAGGTTGCTGTGCAGTTGTTCCGAGTATCCCCTTGCGCTTATTTCTGTACTGTCTGTGCTGTTGTGCCCTTTTCCAAGTCTGAGTTTAGTCAAACCTCCTTTTTTTCTTAGTATATCTGAAGGTTTGGCCCTTTTGTTGATCTGTTCGAAAAAGTCTGATCTGTGACCTAATTTTTATGGTTTTCTTTGTTCTGCTAGCTTTGGGTTTGGCTTGATCTCACTTTTCTTTATAGTGAGGGTGTGGAGATGGGTTACTCATGGATCTTTGTTTTTTTAATGTACAAGTTAACTGTGTGCGTGTCAGTCTTCTTGCTGGTGTTCTGGGATCCTGTAGTTTTCAGTATGTTCTGTTTACAGCTTCATTTGTCTCACGGTATTTTCTAAGACCCCCTGTTATTTACTCTTTAACCTACTGGTTGTTTAAAAATGTGTTGTGTCACTTGCGTGTATTTGTTGGTTTTCCAGTTTTCCTTCTGCAGGCATTCCTTGGAGATAGTGTGTGTGTGGTTCCAGACCACCTCAATAAAGCAAATACTGCAATAAAGCGAGTCAAATGAATGTTTTGGTTTCCCAATGCAGATAAAAGTTGTGTTTACACTACACTGTAGTCTGTTAAGTGTGCAATAGCATATGTCTAAAAAAAAAATGTACACCTTATTTTAAAAATACTGCTAAAATATACCAATCGTCTGAGCTTTCAGTGAGTGGTAATATTTGCTGCCGTGGGGTCTGGCCTCGATGTCGATGACTGCGGACTGATAGGGGGTGGTTGCTGAAGATGGGTGTGGCTGTGGCTATTCCATAAAATAAGACACAGACGAAGTTTGCCACAGTGACTGACTTTTCCTTTCATGAACGATTTCTCTGTGGCAGGTGGTGCTGTTTGATAGCATTTTACGCACAGTAGAACTTTTTTCAAGATTAGAGCCAGTCTTTTCAAACCTACCACTGCTTTATCCACTGAGTTCCTGTAATCTTCTAAAGATTTTTATTTATTTTAGAGGGAGAGCTTGCACGTGAGAGAGCAGGAGGGAGGGGCAGAGGGAGAGTGAGAGAGGGAATCCCAAGCCGACTCCGTGCTGAGCATGGGGCCCAACGTGGGGCTCGATCCCCCAACCCCGAGACCACAACCCAATTGCTGGATCATAAGTAAGGTGGTTCTCTCTTTTTTTTTTTTTTTAAGATTTTATTTATTTGAGAGAGAGAGCGCGCAAGCACGAGCAGGGGGAGGGGCAGAAGGAGAGGGAGAAGCAGACTCCCCAGTGAGCAGGGAGCATGATATGGGGCTCAATCCCAGGACCCTGGGATCATGACCTGAGCCGAGGGCAGTCGCTTAACTGACTGAGCCACCCAGGCGCCCCTATTTNCAGGCGCCCCTATAAGTTTTTTTTTAGTGATATACTAAAATTATTTTCTGTTTATTTTTTTCCATAACTGTTATTGGGTTTTGATACATGGTTACCATTGGGTTTGTATATAACCTTTTCTGCACAAAGCAGTCTCTATTTAGTTGATGGTTGCTTAAGTTTGCCCCCATTCTTTACCCACCGCTGCCCATGTTTTAGGTTATAGTGTCATACTTTACATCCTTTTACATTGAGAGACCCTTGATTAACTTTTACAGATACACTTATTTTTACTGCTTTTATATTTCGTACTTTTTTTACTCTTGTTAATGGTCTTCCCTTTCCATTCAGAGTCCCCATTAACATTTACATTAACAAGGCTGGTTTATTGGTCATGAACTTTTTTAACTTTTGTTTGTCTGAGAAACTCTTCATCTGTCCTTCTGTTCTGAATGACAGCCTTGCTGGATACAGTGTTCTTGGCTGCAGATTTTTCCCATTCGGCACTTTAATGTGTCATGCCACTCCCTTCAGGCCTGCAGTGTTTCTGTTGAAAAACTCACTAATAGCCTCCTTGGGTTTCCCTTTTACAGAACTTTCTTCTTTTGCTGCTTTTATAAATCTCCTTATCACTACTTTTTGCATTTTAATTACTAGGTGTCTTTTTTTTTTTTTTTAAGGTTTTATTTATTTATTTGACAGAGAGAGACAGCCAGCGAGAGAGGGAACAAAAGCAGGGGGAGTGGGAGAGGAAGAAGCAGGCTCTTAGCGGAGGAGTCTGACATGGGGCTCAATCCCAGAACTCCGGGATCACGCCCTGAGCTGAAGGCAGACGCTTCATGACTGTGCCACCCAGGTGCCCCTAATTACTAGGTGTCTTGATGTGGACCTCACTGGATTGATTTTTTGTGGGGCGTCAGACTCTCTTTGCCTCCTGATTCTGGATGTCTGTTAACTTGCCCGGTTGAGGGAAGTTTTCAGCTATTATTTCTTCACATAAAGTTTCTACCCTCTTTTCTCTCTCTTCTCCCTCTGGAATCCCTATAAAGCAAATGTTATTATGCAGGTCTTGTTATTTTGCATTTTTTTTCTGTCACCTGCTCAGCTTGATTAATTTCCGTTGTTCTGTCGTCCAGGTCGCTGATTGTTTTTCTGCTTCCTGCAGTCTGCTATTTGTTCCATCTGGTGTATCTTTAATTTCAGTGATTGTGTTCTTCGACTCTGATTGTTTCTGTTTTATCTCTTTGCTAAGGGTCCGCTGCTCTTTTCTCGAGTCCAGTGAATATCTTTATGACCATGACTTGTGACCATGACCATAAATTCTTTATCAGGCATATGACTTATCTCTGTTGTACTTAGGTCTCTTGCTGTGGTTTTGTCCTGTTCTTTCATTTGGGCCTTATTCCTCTGTCCCCTCATTGTGTCTAGCTCTCAGCATGTGTTCAGTGCATCAGGAAAGTCAGCTGTGTCCCCTGCTTTTGAATGTAGTGGGCATTGTGCACAGTTTTCACAAGGTGACACTGGTCCTCTGCCAGAGAAGCGCTGCTGCCGGGGAGACCGGAGTTGGGTGGGGTGATCTGCAGAGTGCACGTGCACGGGACATGCAGTTTTAACAAGGTGTGTGCGTGTGTCCTCCGTTGGAGGTGACCAGCTGCCACCACTGGGACTGATGTCCTGCAGAATGTGTGTTTGGGAGACACGGTGCTGGCCAGAGGGGCCCTGGTCATCTGTGGGAGGGGACTCGCAGCACTGGGGCTGAGGCAGGCCTGGCTGCAGGGGGTGGGGCACTTAAACATGTTAGGCAGGCCCAATGTGGGACTCAATCCCAGAACCCTAGGATCACGACCTGGGCCGAAGGCAGTTGCTTAACCAACTGAGCCACCCAGGCGCCCATGATTTTTAAAGTTCCATGTTTAAGTCCCACTGGTTGTAAGAACTCATGAAATTCAGCTGCTTTGGTTTTCAAAGCCAAATGTTATGGGGGGATTCATGTTCCCGTGTGGGCTCCCTGGTGTGACCCTCTGCCCCCCCTCCATGGGTCCCTTCCTCCAGTGGACAGTCCCCTGGTCCATTTAGCCCCCTCAGAGACTCTGTCCTTCCCACTCTCTCCAGTGTGGTCTCTTCCCTACATTTAGTTGTGGGGTTTGTTCTGCCGGTTTTTGGGTTATTTTCCCTGATGGAACAGTTACTTAGTTGTATCCATGAAATGAGGTGAGTTTAGGGTTTTCTTATGCTGCATACCTTCCATTTTATCCAAACAGCGATCTGTGTTGATTTCTCATCTTTTATGCTGAGATAGACTAATGTCTCTGAACGTTTCAGGTTCTTCACTTACGGCAACTTTCCATTAGAACAGCATCTGAAACAAATTCACGACGAAGCCCTGAGTAAATTTGAGAAAATTGAGCCAAATACTGCAGTGCCAGCTCAGAAGCCATGGGATAAGCCGGTAAGTTCCCCATCCAGAGAATAAGCCATGTTTTCACCTACTGAATACATTGAGACGAAGAGTCGAACTGTGTATTAGTAATAAGATTTTCAAATATCATGGCCTCTGACTTGAATGTAAGAGCTTCTTAACCCTAAGAAATGGTTACTTGTTTGAAAAGAAAATTTAGTGAAAAGCATCTCTTGGGCCACTCTATACCTCTACGCGTACCTTACTCTAGTTTAAACCCAGTTGTTTGTGCACTGCACCTACTGAAAGCATCCCGTCGTTTTACAGAGGGAATTCCACATAACATGTGGCCCAGACTCCCTGGCTGCAGGTTCCTCCAAACAAACAACCGTCGGGGTCAGCTTCCTCTTACCAGAGTAAGTGTCCGCTGTGGGCTTAGCAGGGTCGGAGGTGAATTCTCCACGTAGAAATGTCTCGATGGTGAGGATTTAGGAGTCGAGCAGCTGTTGGACGGCAGGGAAGATGTTAACAACATCTGGGATGGTTTGGGGGAAATTGCCTTTAGTAGCTACCCAGGAAAAAGTAACTTCTTACTGCATTTTAAAGCTTATTTCTTTGGAGAAAATGGGGTCTGGCAGCAGTTATTAACATTTGTGGGGGCGGGATGCCATTGAGCGTGAAGAGAGCACAGTGAACACTGGCTTCAAAATAATGGACGCCCCATGGAGCTCTGTTGTCGTAGAGATGTGGGCGCCTGCGGGCACGTGGGCAGGCAGGTGTCCTCGGCCATACGGCGGCAGGCTGTGTGGTCGTGCTGCTCGACCGACTGCCCCATCTCCTCACTGCTGTTGTCTGTGTGCGGACAGTGCGCTTGTAATTGAGATGACACAGGTCAGAGTGCTTGGCGCGCTATGATGGAATGACATTCGATATGCAGCCAAGTCAGCTTGCTGGTGTGGGACCCCAAAATAGTCTAGTTTATGAGAACTTTGCACACCAAAAAAATAGTTATCCTCTTTTATCCATAAAATTTAGAGGTTGAAATGCAAGCATTTGTAGAACAACACCCGCTTCTTTGGAAATAAAGTGTCGATTTAGTAGTGATTTTAACGATTTTGGAAACAGTTACTAGGGCCAACAGTTTCCCTTTTTCTCTCCCCCTCTGCCTCCTACCACCCCGTGTTTAAATGAAGCATCACTGATACATTTGAAGCCTTCACGTTAAACCTTCTGTCTTCACTCTTGATCGGTGGACCCAACTCCCCCTTCTACAAAGCGTTAATTGAATCTGGACTTGGCACAGACTTTTCTCCTGATGTTGGGTAAGGTTCATTATCTGATCAGATCAGTGGTGTTTGCATTTGGGGCCAGTTTTGACATTTGACAGTATCGGGACACGTTTTCGGTGGTCACAGCTGGGAAGGGTTGCTGGCATCTGCTGGGTGAAGTTAGAGATGGAGAATGCTCGGTATCCCACAGTCACGGATGGTTCCCCTGCTGCCCCAGCACAGAACTGTGCGTGACAACCCTGGGCCAGTACAGCTGTTTTCTAGCCCCTGGAGGGCACATTTGGGAAATGAAAAAAAGAAAGATAGCTTGTCCAAGATCTCAGAATGGCGTACGACTGCCTGCTTTAAAAGCCAGGTCGTTAAATATTCTTTTGTAAAGCTCAGCAGTGTCATTTCTAGATTTAATTTTGCCATAACTCTAAAGTTTAAATTGCATAGATTTTTAGAAACGTGAAAAGGACATGAATGCAATTGTGACCAGTTATATCTGAGGACTCCGCTTCAGTGGGCTTTTTCTGGGAAGACTTGGGAGGCCGGAGTGTCTGTAGCTCTGTTCTCTAGAGAGTGGCTCTCTAAGTGAAGCATGTGCGGTGCTGGACGTCGTCGGGATTCTGCCACGTGACCCACTTGTGTATTGCAGATACAACGGCTACACGCGGGAGGCCTACTTCAGCGTGGGCCTGCAGGGGATTGCGGAGCAGGACTCCCAGGCCGTCCGGGACATAATCGACAGGACCATCGAGGAAGTCATCGAGTGCGTGTGGCTCGCCTCTGCTATCCCGACAGTGCCTTCGCACTGTCCTCACACTGTCCAGCGAGGGAGCCCACCTCCACCGCCCCCCGCCGCCCCCACCCGTGTCCGCTGTCTCTTTACCTCATGAAACACATGCTGGTTCACTTGGAGTTGTTTAAAGATTGCCTCTGCTGCCCTGTTGCACAGGTATCGATTTCCTTTTTAACATCTCCGTTCTCTGTTTCTTTAGGAAAGGATTTGAAGAGGACCGAATTGAGGCTCTCCTTCATAAGATTGAAATACAGATGAAGCATCAGTCTGTCAGCTTTGGACTCGCCCTGACGTCCGTATGTAATTTCTCCTCTACCTTCCTCCGTTTGTCCTTTGTTTTTACTGCTGTGATCAGTGGCTACTGACAGCTGAAGACATAGGTGGGTATTCACTGTACCTTTCATTTGAACCTCGAAGGTTGTGCTGTTTCGGATCTGATGCCAATTTACTTTTAATTTAGTTTTATAATACGTTGTGTTCTGATATCTTTTTTTTGAGAGTCATTTGCTTTAAAGAGAGAGAAAGAGCATGCATGGAAGGATGGACAATTAGGAGAGAGGGAATCCTAAGCAGGCTCCCTAGCCAGTGCAGAGCCTGATGCAGGACTCGATCTCATGACCCTGAGATAGTGACCTGAGTCAAAACCAAGAGTCAGATGCTCAACTGACTGAGACACCCCAGTTCCCCTAATATCTTATATTTTTATGTAGGACAGATTCATACAGAGTGCGTACGGGTAGAGATTTATAACTATAGATCTGTTGGTAATAATATTTCCTAAAAATAATTGCATTTGAATTTATTTTTTTATAATTTTTCTTTTTAAAGATTCTACTTATTTATTTGAGAGAGAGACAGAGATAGCAAGAGAGAGCATGAGCAGTAAGGAGAGGGAGAAGCACGCTTCCCACTGAGCAGGGAGCTTGATGTGGGACACGATCCCAGGACTCTTGAGATCATGACCTGAGCTGAAGGCAGACGCTTCACCGAGCCACCCAGGCGTCCCTCCTAAAAATCATTTTAAAACCTGTGCTTCACTTTATTAGAAAACAGATTTAAAATTTTCCTAACCAAAGAATGACTTAATTTTTGTTACAATCATCGTGGTATTTTTAAATACAGAAACTGAGATCGTAATAAAATGTTACTTTTGATGTAGAGTTCGTAGGGTAACGTGCTGTGGATGTCACGTTCTTGGTTGCAGTACATCGCCTCCTGCTGGAATCATGACGGGGACCCCGTGGAGCTCCTGAAGCTGGGGAGGCAGGTGGCTCGGTTCAGGCAGTGCCTCAAGGAAAATCCACAGTTTTTGCAAGAAAAAGTAAAACAGTATTTTAAGGTAAGGAGATTGGAGAATTTATATGAATAAGTGACATAATTTCTTAATTATTAATTAATGCTTGTATTAACAAATTTAATTCATTCTGATGCAAGTTGGCTTTTTATATGGATATGTGAGTTTGCCTTTTATATATGAAATATTTATTATGCACGTGTTGTATTAACAAAAACATCTGTAGGCATTTTCTGTTTTGTTGAAAAAGAGATTATACTATTTACTCCTCAATTTTTTGGAAAGTTTTGATAAGAATTATTCACTTGTCATTAAAAGATAGGTAGAATTCACCCATGAAAAAATACACTCATCCTAGGGTTTCTTCATTGGGAGTGTTTTGCTTTTTTTTTTTTTTTTTTGTTCAGTGTCTTCATGAGTTACTGATCTCTTCAGAGTTTTCTATTTCCTCACCTTTCAGTCCTGGAAGGTGGTGTGGTTTTAGGGGTTTGTTCATCTAGGTTATCCAGGTTGCTGTGCAGTTGTTCCGAGTATCCCCTTGCGCTTATTTCTGTACTGTCTGTGCTGTTGTGCCCTTTTCCAAGTCTGAGTTTAGTCAAACCTCCTTTTTTTCTTAGTATATCTGAAGGTTTGGCCCTTTTGTTGATCTGTTCGAAAAAGTCTGATCTGTGACCTAATTTTTATGGTTTTCTTTGTTCTGCTAGCTTTGGGTTTGGCTTGATCTCACTTTTCTTTATAGTGAGGGTGTGGAGATGGGTTACTCATGGATCTTTGTTTTTTTAATGTACAAGTTAACTGTGTGCGTGTCAGTCTTCTTGCTGGTGTTCTGGGATCCTGTAGTTTTCAGTATGTTCTGTTTACAGCTTCATTTGTCTCACGGTATTTTCTAAGACCCCCTGTTATTTACTCTTTAACCTACTGGTTGTTTAAAAATGTGTTGTGTCACTTGCGTGTATTTGTTGGTTTTCCAGTTTTCCTTCTGCAGGCATTCCTTGGAGATAGTGTGTGTGTGGTTCCAGACCACCTCAATAAAGCAAATACTGCAATAAAGCGAGTCAAATGAATGTTTTGGTTTCCCAATGCAGATAAAAGTTGTGTTTACACTACACTGTAGTCTGTTAAGTGTGCAATAGCATATGTCTAAAAAAAAAATGTACACATCTTATTTTAAAAATACTGCTAAAATATACCAATCGTCTGAGCTTTCAGTGAGTGGTAATATTTGCTGCCGTGGGGTCTGGCCTCGATGTCGATGACTGCGGACTGATAGGGGGTGGTTGCTGAAGATGGGTGTGGCTGTGGCTATTCCATAAAATAAGACACAGACGAAGTTTGCCACAGTGACTGACTTTTCCTTTCATGAACGATTTCTCTGTGGCAGGTGGTGCTGTTTGATAGCATTTTACGCACAGTAGAACTTTTTTCAAGATTAGAGCCAGTCTTTTCAAACCTACCACTGCTTTATCCACTGAGTTCCTGTAATCTTCTAAAGATTTTTATTTATTTTAGAGGGAGAGCTTGCACGTGAGAGAGCAGGAGGGAGGGGCAGAGGGAGAGTGAGAGAGGGAATCCCAAGCCGACTCCGTGCTGAGCATGGGGCCCAACGTGGGGCTCGATCCCCCAACCCCGAGACCACAACCCAATTGCTGGATCATAAGTAAGGTGGTTCTCTCTTTTTTTTTTTTTTTAAGATTTTATTTATTTGAGAGAGAGAGCGCGCAAGCACGAGCAGGGGGAGGGGCAGAAGGAGAGGGAGAAGCAGACTCCCCAGTGAGCAGGGAGCATGATATGGGGCTCAATCCCAGGACCCTGGGATCATGACCTGAGCCGAGGGCAGTCGCTTAACTGACTGAGCCACCCAGGCGCCCCTATTTTTAATCTTTGAGGAACCTCCACACTGTTTTCCACAGTGGCTGTACCAATTTGCATTCCCAGCAACAGTGAGTGAGGGTTCCTTTTCCTGCACATCCTCGCCAATACCTGTTGTTTCTTGTGTTGTTTATTTTAGCCATTCTGACAGGTGTGAGGTGGTATCTCATTGTGGTTTGACTTGCGTTTCCCTGATGACAAGTGATATTGAACATCTTTTCATGTGTCTGTTGGCCATCTGGATGTCTTTGGAGAAATATCTGTTCATGGTTATTTTTATGCCAGTACGATACTGTTTTAATTATTATGGCTTTGTAATATAGCTTGAAGTCTGGAGTTGTGATGCCTCCCATTTTGTTTTTCAAGATTGCTTTGGCTATTTGGGGTCTTTTGTGTCTCTATCTCTGTCGAATAAATAAATAAAATCTTTAAAAAAAGAAAAAAGATTATAACTTACAAGGCTTTACCACAGGTAAAAATCGGCTCTGTTGTGCTGTGTACCATTACGGACACGGGGCTTAGGTTTGGCACTTGACCTGCCATCTCTCTGTTACTCCAAGTTACTTGGTATAAAATTTATACTGTAGTCCGATTTTCTTTCCTCCCTGTAGTATTACAAATGGATGAGCAGAGTATGTGTGTGTGTGTTAAAATGAATGAGAGAAGCACATTAAATCTAACATTTTTACGTTAGGTGGACATCTAATTCATCTTCATAATTTACAAAATGCTGAATGAAAAATTTAGTTCTAATCTTCAGAAGTTAGTACTCTAAAGAAGATTAAAGATTACATTATTATTTTTGATTTAGAATAAAGTCAAAGATTTATAATGTTAAAACTTGTACAAGTAAGGTGTAAAGAAAATGTTGAATGTCGATATGTTTCCGGTTTAGACATAGTACCCGTAACGGTAAGCATCCCAATAGTGAGAACCCCAGCGCGTGTGAATGAAACAGTTACTGCATGGAGGCCGGGGTGTCCTGTACCTAAGGGGCTTTCTGCAGGACCACCTTTGAGGGATGCTGTTTTGTCATCGCTATTCAAAACGGGTGGGCACCTCCTGCCCCAGAGCGGGGTGCTGGAGGCTGGGCAGCGTGCTGGGTGCAGTGAGATCCTGTTTCAACTTGGCCTTTGTTGCTGTGCCTGTTGCAGAATAACCCTCACAAGCTGACTTTGTCAATGACACCTGATGACAAGTATCCTGAGAAACAAGCACAGATGGAGACAGAAAAATTAAAGCAAAAGGTCAACTCTCTTTCCCCGAAAGAGAAGCAGCAGATCTATGAAAAAGGTCAGATGTTTCATTTTGTCCTAACTCCCTAGCCTTCACCCGAACCCAGTGAACTTTGTAAAATGAGTGGATGGTTGGAGGCAAGTATCATTTCAGCTAACAGATATTTATTGGGCACCAGCAAAGGTCAACCCTGGATGTGATGGCTTTATCCCCAGTAGGATTGCCCTTATTCTCAGGAGATTGATCCTGTAATTCAGCAGGCAAGCACGAGTCATAGGAAAGAGGTGCACTAGTCCCCCCATCACACCTTCATGGTCTCTGGTTTCAGTTGCCCATGGTCAGCTGTGGTCTGCAAGCAGATGGCGCTCCTGCCGGTCTGTCGTCAGAAGGACAGAGGTAGCCTCCTGCTGCGCCACAGTGCCTGCGTCCCCAGCTCATTTCATCTCCCCACGGAGGCATTCTGTCACCTCCCATCACCACAAGAGATTTATTTTTTTAACGATTTTATTTATTTATCAGAGCAAGAGAGCACGAGCAGGGGCTGCAGCAGGCAGAGGGAGAAGCAGGCTCCCTGCTGAGCAGGGAGCTAGATGCAGGACTCGATCCCAGGACCCTGGGATCACGACCTGAGCTGATGGCAGACGCTTAACCGACTGAGTCACCCAGGTGCCCCACAACAAGAGATTTTGAGAGTGAGACAGAGGCTTTTATGACAGTTTATTGTGGTCAGTGTTCTGTGTTATCATTAGTTGTTGTTGCTCTTGCTGTGGCGAATTTATACAAGTTGAACTTGATTATAGGTAAGTGTGTGTAGGGTTTGATACTATCCGTGGTTTCAGGCATTCCCTGGGGCTTTGGGAACTTTCTCCCCCCAGATAAGGGGGGACTACTATAGCTTCATAAGGTCTATTCATTTTACAAATTTTATAAGTACTTGCTATATTTACCAGGGGCTGTAATATGCCACTAAAATGTGTGTTATGTTGCGATCTATAGTTAATTGCTAAGTGAGCCCTGTATACAGTATGAATTTGAGTTCGGAAGAGGGTGGTCTCGGTTTGGGATGAAGGCCTTGTGCTGGGCATGAGGCCCTGCTCGGGTCTGGGTGGTGTGGGTGACGACAGAGGCAGTTACATAATTCCTGATTGTCTAAACACACACTGGTGCTTGGGCCAGTGGTCTACTGCAGAGCATTTGCCCAAGAGAAACAAAAGTTGTGTCCACAAAAACTCGAATGAACCCACATTTCCATCGACATGGTATATCTATACTGTGAAATACCAGTCAGCCACAGAGAGGAGCAAAATACTGATACACTCAGTATCGATGAGTCTCAGAAGCGTTGTGCTCCGTGAAATCAGCAGGCACAAAATACCTTCTCTGAGTCCATTTATATGAAACTATAGAAATAGTAAAACTGTGCTAACAGAAGGCAAGTGAGGGCAGGGGTCACCTGCAGGGGTCCAGGAGGGAACTTTCTGGGAGATGGAAATGTTCTATATCGCGATGTGATGATTACATTACTTTTTGCGTTTGTCAGAATTCATTGGATTATATCTTTAGAACTGTGGATTTTGTCATATGTAAGTTATATATTAACAAAATCTACCAGAATAGGTACACAGGACACACAGACACCACCTACGCCACCAAAGTGGCAGCTGGCCGGGCTTACGCGAGGGGTGTAATAGGGCTGTCCGGCGGTGGGAAGTACGTGACACTACATTTCAGAGGGTTCAGTCTCGTCGCGGCAGAGCTGAGTCCAGCAAGGAACCTTGTACTCTCTCTCCGAGTTCCTGTGTTGCATACAGCTGTTCTAAGCTCTTCATACATTTAATAGCTAATCGTGAGTCACGTAATCGCGTAATAATCACTTCTGGTGCGGGAGTGCCAGTGGACAAGTCCTGTCTTCCTTTTTTAACTTGAGATACTGATGGCTTCCTGGCCTTTTGGCCAAGGTCAACCGTAGTATCCGTTCTGATACGTTTGGCATCTGACGTGTTCTCTGTTGGAGCAGTTACTAAGTGGATGGAAGGAAGGAAGGAAGTAGAGAGGTCATGGTATGTGACGTGAGGTTCAGGTGTGTAGGGCTCTGAGGGGACACCTGTGCGGTGCAGCGATCGCAGCGCACCTCGCTGACATCTGTCACCAGTTGCAGTTTATTTTTCTTGCATTGGGAACTCCTGAAATCTACTCTTAGCAACTTTTAAATAGGCAACACACCACAGTTACCCAGAATCACCAACGCTCTGTGTTGCATCCCACGACTTCGGTAAGTTTGTACCTTTTGACCCCTTCAGCCATTCCTCCCACCCCAGCCACCAGCCTCCGGCACCCACCAGCCTGCTGTGTCTGTGAGCTTGGTGTGGGGTTTTTGGTGCCGCATGTGAGTGAGTTCCTACGGTATTTGTCTTTCTCCGTCTGACTCATCTCACTTAGCATAATGCCCTCTATACTGCCGTAAATGGCAAGATTTCACTCCTTTTCTATGGCTGAGTAGTAATCCATCGTGTATATGCAGCATCTTAATCCGTCCGTGCGCACTTCGGTTGTGCTCACTTCTTGGCTTTTGTGAGCAACACTGTAACGAACATGGAGGTACAGTTACTTTTTCAAGTTAGAGTTTTTGTTTGCTTTGGATCAATGCCCAGAGGCAGAATTGCTGGATCATATAGTAGTTCTAGGTTTGATTTTTTTTTTGAGGAACGTCCGTCCTGTTCTCCAGAGTGGCTGCTCCAGCTTGCATTCCTACCAGCTCTGCAAGGGGGGTCCCCTTTCTCCACATCCTCACCAACGCTTACTTCTTGTCTTTCTGACTGAGGCCGTTCTGATGCGGAGAGGTGGTATCTCATGATGGTTTTGATTTGCATTTCCCTGTTGATGAGTGATGCAGAGCGCTTGTCGTGTTCTCGTCGGCCATCGGTATGTCTCCTCTAGGAAAATGACTGTTCAAGTCCTCTGCCCATTTTTAATCAGATTATTTGGGCTTTTTTGATGTTGAATTGTATACGTTCTTTTATATTTCTGGACGTTAGCCCCTTATCAGATGCGGCCTGCCAGTATTTTCTCCCATTCTGTAGACTGCCTTTCATCATGCTGATGGTTCCCTTTGCTGTGCACACGCTTCTGGTTTGATGTAGTCTCACCCATTTTCCATTTTTGATTAAAACCCTTTGTAGCACAGAACATAATCCCAGGCCTAAGCAGCAGATCGTACATTCCCTGAGTTGTCAGATTCTTGGCCTGGCCATGGAGGTGTGCTTGGTTCTGAGAAAGCCCTTGTAGTCTGGTCCACACCCACATGTGAGTGGATGGAAGCCCATGTTACAAAAACGTGTTTTATTTTACAGATCACCACAGAGTTCCATTAGGTAGGAGGCTGTGCTAGGCCATTTAAGGAGTATTTCAGGTCAGTAAGTCTCAGCTGTGGACTCCGGTGTGAGCAGTCTGTGAATCAGTTTAATCTGTAGCTAGCCGCCAGTGAAGACAGTGGGAATGGGAAATGAATTTATGAACTTCGAGCAGGCCTCCAGTTTGGGGTATCTCTGTGGAACCGGTCACGTGCTGTTGGGAAGGGTTGTAGCCCCTGCCGTCCGGAGCTTGTTACCTGGCTGAGGAGAAGCTTCCGACCCCCGGGGGCATTGGGAGAGGAGCGGCAGACGTCAGGGTGGGGGTGCTGCACAGGCTGAGGGGTGGGCCCTGCAGCTGCTCTCGGAACTGGATGCGGGCAGAGGCAGGAGGCAGCCTTCTGGGGTCCAGCACACAGACCCGGGAGGTGTGGAGGGGCAGGAGGGGCAGGGCTCCATCAACAGTTGCTGGAGGAAACACCCGGGTGAGGGTAGGCCCGGGACGTCTGCGGGAATTCGCAGGGAGCCTGTGCCTCAGTGTCTCCTGGAGCGAGTGCCGTGGGCCGGCCCCACGGGGCTGACGGAGGGCGGCTCAGCCACCTATTTGATGCAGCAGTCCCTGGCCCCGTGCAGGGCTGCTCCGAAGGTCTCCCGAGCGGACAGGGACTGGGGACCTCAGGGAGGCGCACCCGGAGGCCAGTTCAGCCCAGCTCCTCAGACTGCCGTGGGAAGTGAAGCTGCCGTGTGTGTTGGATGCAACTCTAAACTGGCATCTTCACCCGGGTACCATTCAGTGCTGTTGCCAGGCGCACGCGCTGAGCCTTTGCGGTTCCCTCCCTGACGGGCTGGGCTGTTCTGTGTCTCCAGGAAGGAGGGGTCTCTCCCCTCTTACAGATGGGTGAGGGCTCAGGCCCCGAAAAGCTGTGCTTGAGATTTCTAGAATTTGTGAACTTTACGTGATGGCACAAGCGTGGTGTTGAGGTTAGTGCAGGTGAAATAAGAACAGACAAGTACAGAAGTTACTGGATGTCAATCCAGCAAGAAATGGGTTGAAAACCCTGAAAACAGTGGGTTGAATGTTCAAGGATTCAGTATAAAATGTGGGGGTGGAGGGGAGACTGCTTGAGCAAACCTCCCCCCGGCAAAGTAGTTCTTTTCCAGCGTGGAGAGGAGAGTTCGGGAAAGCGCGGTCTCCTGAGCAGGCTCCCCGGGCTCGGGAAGCGGTTTGCTGGGCAGCGGCGGGAGCTGTAAGACCGCGGTGTGGGCGGCGGGCCGGCCGGTTGTCCGTGGGAGCTGCCGCGAGCAGGTGCAGACGGCCGGCAGCGTCAGCCCTTCAGTGGCTGTCCTGAGCGTGTCACCCCGTGTGTCTCTAGGCTTAGAACTACAGACTCAGCAGAGCCGACCTCAGGACGCCTCCTGTCTGCCAGCCCTGAAGGTGTCGGACATCGAGCGCACCGTGCCGCTCACGGAGTTGGAGGTGGCCCTGGCAGGTCAGTCCCGGGGCCCCGTGTCCACAGGAGAAGGCGCTACGCGTGGACATTTTCCGTGGAGTGTCTCCCTGCCCTCTTGTAGGCTTGCTCTTCACATGTCGTGTTGGTGGGTTTTCCCGCGTGGTGACGACAGACTTCCCCGTGCAGGGACCTTGGTGCTTCCCTGGCGGCGGCGCTCACAGGGCAGTGCGGAGCGCTGCTTCCACGGTTGCAGGAGGCTCTGGCTCACGCAGGGGCTGGATGGAGAGCAGCCCCTGGCCCAGCCTTGCCCTGTCGGGAGTCACGGAGAGCGGGCGGGCACTGCCAGCTCCTCCCTGGCCCGGCCTGCTCCGCGGTTCTTGGGGGGGCGTGTGACACGCACGGCAGAGCAGCGGGGGTCCATCAGGTGCTGGAGTCCGTCCTGGGCATGCTGTGCCCAGGGAGTCCAGACCACCCACCGCACTCCTGCTGGGCCGTCTTGCTTCCCCTTTCCTAGGGCTCCTCCGTTCACCACAGCTGGTGCGTGGGGGTGCATGCATGAATGAGACTTTTGTTTCTGGACGTGGAAAGTGGGGTTAGCATCCCGCTTATGTTTTAGTCTCCCCCAGTTTTGTTTTATCAGTGTCGTTCATTAAGTGTTGATGAAGAGGAGGAGAGAGGGTAAACGGCAGGTTGTGAGTCGAAGCCCTGCTCCCTCTGCTGGGTTACGGCACCGTGCTGGTGCTGGAGGGACGAGAGCATGAGGCAGGTGCCCCTGAGGGACTCGGGGCCCTGGAGGCCGTGGGATGCCAGATGCCCGGTGGATCGTCAGACCTCGGGGTGGGGGGACAGGACTTGTTGGGGAAGGGGTGGTGGCATTTGAGATGGGTGAGAGTAGGGTTGGGTGTTGCAGGCGGGAGTGGTCACCCACGTGACAGCGTGGAG
This sequence comes from Ailuropoda melanoleuca, assembly GCF_002007445.2. Taxonomy (NCBI): domain Eukaryota; kingdom Metazoa; phylum Chordata; class Mammalia; order Carnivora; family Ursidae; genus Ailuropoda; species Ailuropoda melanoleuca. Next base: position 2,814,126 of record NC_048232.1, on the reverse strand, counting down.
GGCTGCATGAAGGGGGTGGAGGTGGGGAGAGGCGGGCTCGGCCAGCTCAAGTGCCAGGGCAGCCTCAGAGCCCGAGAAATGCTGCTTCTGTCCCAGCCCTTCCAAAGGCGTGGGTTACTTCGATGTTGGCTATTTCAGTGTTCACCATAAACGGGTAGTAGTCTTTGCTGATAAAAAGTTTAAGCACTAAGCACCAGCACTTTAAAAATACTAAACAGTGATTCCACAATGCAGAAGTTAGCGGCCTTTTGCTTCTGCAGCTGGCGAGACCCCCGTGCAGTACTGTGCGCAGCCCACCAACGGCGTGGTGTACTTCAGAGCCTTTGCCAGCCTGCACACCCTGCCTGAGGAGCTCTGGCCCTACGTCCCGCTCTTCTGCAGCGTCCTCACCAAGTAAGGCACTCACGTCATGTAATCGGCGCATCTGCACAGTTTGTCTCTCGAGTTTTCTGTATATGGAGCTCTTTTGTTTTGGTGCATCAACAGTCACTTTTCAGCGCACTGTTCTTATTAAAGTGTGTAAGTAAAACGTGTAATACATTTGTTAAGAATTTTTCCTACAAAAGCTGATACATCTATCTCAACAACTTATTGTGCCTTTTAAAACTATGAGAATGATTGGTTTTTAATCAGAAAATGTAAGTAATTAAATCTGCCGTGTAGGCACGGGGTAACCTTGAGAGGCCGTGTCGTGTGCCCTCTTCACCGAGCTAACTAGCATCGCCAGGACTCTTGTAAAGCCGGTGTTTGGGTCAGTGTGAGCACGCAGGGGGGTACACGCGGCCCACCTCCCTGTTCATCTGCTGGGTCTCTGTGGTGGACGGTGGCAGGCCGAGTGGCAGGCAGTCTGAGCCCCGGAGTTTCCTTTCCCACATGCCCAGACGGCAAGGGGAAAGAGCCTCTGTAGGGAGTAGTCTGGCCGCCCTATGTGCCACACGCACAGCCTTCCTGGTGCAGGCCCCGGGGGGCATGGGTCCTGTGCGCCCTGGCAGGCCTCAGAGGAAGACCCCTCAGACCTTCTCCCTCTTCTCTGCCCTCTAGGGCTCCCCCTGCTGGTCCTTCTGCGGCACAGCCGTTTCAGGGGGACCTCACGAGGGTCGCTGTGGCCTGTGTTACTTCTTATACTGGGAACAGGATGTTTCTTGGAAAAGCATCACCCACCTGAAATGACTTCTGCTTTTCCTGAAAGTTCAAAAAGCTCTCCTTTCTGAGCGTGATCATTTGGGCAGATGCCATCCGCGCCAGGATGTTTTAGAGGAAAGGAAAGCACAGGGAACATGGGGAGGCCTGGCGAGCGTGGCCCTGCAGGAGCAGAGCGCAGGGTTCCGGGAGCGCCGGGCAGCGGCTGCGTCTGCGCACATGGCCTGGACGCCGCCCGGTGACCTCCCGGAGGCGTCGGCGTCCGCCTGGACCGGCGCACAGCGGCACTCTGGTGGTGGTCGCGGTGTGGAGGTTGCGGCCCCGGCGGTGACGCAGGCAGCTCATGGCTGCCAGGGATGCGGCCAGGACCGCGCTGGCAGTTGGGGAACCCTCCTTTGCTGTTGGCAGGCTGGGCTGCGGCCTTATGGACTACAGGGAGCAGGCGCAGCAGATCGAGCTGAAAACGGGGGGCATGGCCGCGACTCCCCACGTGCTGCCTGACGACGCGCACCTGGACACGTACGAGCAGGTAGCGTTGTGCCTCCGCGTCTCGGCCGCTCCAGGGCGGGCCTCCAGCATCTCTTTTTAACCTCCTAAGTAATTTCCTTTCTTTCTTTCATGATTCAGGGTGTACTTTTTTCATCTTTGTGCCTCGATAGGAACCTACCAGACATGATGCATCTGTGGAGTGAAATTTTCAACAGGTGACTACTTAGACCTGATCCTGGGGCGAGATCACAGGGCTGAGTCTGAGGTTCTGTAAAAGGCAGAGTTTTTACTCATTTCTGGGTTGTTGGGTTTGGAGCTTAATTTTAGTTGGAACTCCTGAGAGTATTGACAGCACCTGAAAAACGTACATTTAGTTAATTTTCCAGGATATTGGAAGGGTATGGGTGGGTCTCCAGGAACTTAACACATTTTTCTTTTTACAAAGCCCGCGCTTTGAGGAAGAACAACACTTCAGAGTGTTGGTCAAGATGTCCGCTCAAGAGCTGTCCAACGGGATCCCAGACTCAGGGCATCTCTATGCATCTGTCAGGGCGAGCAGGACCCTGACGCCCGCAGGGGACCTGCAGGANGATGTGGGGCTCGATCCCATAAACGCCGGGATCACGCCCTGAGCCGAAGGCAGACGCTTAACCGCTGTGCCACCCAGGCGCCCCAACACATTTTTCTTTTTACAAAGCCCGCGCTTTGAAGAAGAACAACACTTCAGAGTGTTGGTCAAGATGTCCGCTCAAGAGCTGTCCAACGGGATCCCAGACTCAGGGCATCTCTACGCATCTGTCAGGGCGAGCAGGACCCTGACGCCCGCAGGGGACCTGCAGGAGACCTTCAGTGGGATGGATCAGGTGACAGGCCGCGTCTTCCAGAGCTGGTGACAGCTTATATCCCAGAAAAGCTAACTTGAGCTGACCAGATTTTATAGGGGAAGATTCTTTGCATTCATCCTCCTCTTCCCAGCCCACCCATCCCCTGGCCGATTCCCGAGTCGAGGCCGTCTGGTCCAGACCAGGGAAGAGTGTCTGTGGTCACCCCCTGCCTAGGGGTCCATCTCTAGGTGTCGGTTTCTCTGGCTCAGGTGAGGCTGATGAAGGGGATTGCAGACATGACAGACATCAGGCCAGTGCTGAGCAAGCTCCCGCGCATCCAGAAACACGTGCTGCACTGCGACAACTTGAGGTAGCGTCCGGCCCGCCGCCCTGCGCTGTGTCTGCACAGGCATCTCCTCGTCCTTCCCCCTTCCCTAAGTAGTTTTTAGAATCTTCTCACTTAAAGCTGTAGTTACATGAACTGTGTTCAGAGAGAGCGTTTGGGGTAGGTCATAGAATTCATTCTAGACCTCACATGTTCTCATCATCAAGAAATCGTTTTTTATGGGAAAAAATGTTTTAAGTTTAATAAATGTTGTGGAAAGTGGAAAAGAAAGCAAGCTAATTTAATCCTAGAACTGCAAAGTAGATTTCTTGCAAGTGTTCAGTTATGTTGGTTCCAGAAGTAAATTGCAAGACAGGAAAGGTTAACTTGCTTAAGAGCAGAGTAAAAATGCAGAGTTTCTCATGAGAACAGTTCCCTGATGATAAGAGAAAAACATCTGATATCGGACACACACAGTCAGCCTTAAGCCCTCAGGGTTGTGAGTGCAAATGACACGGTCAGATGACTGACGGTGTATTTTCGGCATCTCACCAGCAAGGACACAGGTTTAGATTAGCCTGTAGTACCTTGTCGAGACCCCCACTGTCTTCCTGGGTCAGTTCTTGGGAATCCACGACCCTCTGGGACGGCAGCACTCGCTTCCATTGCCTGGGCCACTAACGCCCCTTGCAGCCATGGTGTCCTTGGCACCGTAACCACTCGGACCTTCTGTCTCCTTCTCCGTAAGACACTGCTGTGTAGGTGTATGCAAAGAATAAACGACGGTTTCCAGAGTAGTTGGTGTAGTGCCTGGAGTGTAGTTAGCGTTAATATGATGGTACCTGTTAATTAAACTAAATTCAGGAGTGAGGGCCAGAAGGAAAGACAGACACTGTCCGTAGTCTGTGCCATTCAAGTAACTTGCACATGACAGCAGTATTTGTGATTCTGCGGAATTCAGAAGAGTTACATACAAATATGTTTTTGGGAGCACGGGAATTCTTTGCTTAAACTTTTCCACTTTAACGACCAGTCACATTTTCAAATCGTTGATTTCTCTTCTACACAGTAGTGTAGGTTTTCTGCCTTCAGATAACGTGAGTCCGAGGGCATGGTTGGCAGATGTGTGGTCTGTGTTCTCCACGGTGCTGAGCGTCACAAGTGCGCTCCTGGCGTCCAGATGGCCATGCCCCGGCTCTGGCACGGACCCGATGGCAAAGCCTTTTCGGGAACTTGTATTACTTCTGTATTGGCTGTTTCTTTGTATCAAATCATGTTCGAAAGTATTACAAAGAAGTGGGTGTAGTGGTCCCCTCTTTGTGTTATTCGTGCAGAATTACCGAATTAGTAAGACTGTTTGGTTTTTGTAACTATGCTGTCCTAGGTATCTGTGATCTTTAAACAGGTGCTCCATGAATGCTACGCCCCAGCAGATGTCTCTGGCAGAAAAAGCAGTAGAAAAGTTCATCAGAAACCTCGGTCGGAGTGAGACGGAACGGAAGCCGGTGCGCCCGTACGTGGTTGAGGTGAGCCCGTGCTCACGGGGCGGCAGCCACAGCAGGCGTGGGTCCCAGTGTCTCCGTTGGCCCCTTTCATTCCCACAACTGTCCAATGCGTGGGTACAGTGCCCCCGAGGCCCCCATGGCACGTGAGGAACCGGAGTACAGCGGGGGAGTAGCTTGCCCAGTGTTAGTTAAGCCGGGCAGGAAGTGAATTCATACCCTCCGGTCCTGTGTGTGTTCTCTTGGTGTCACTTGAGCTTGCGGTGAGCGCCCCCCTGCGGAAGAGCCGAGGGTTTGAGATCCGCTAGGTGAGCGTGAGAACGGTCCGGGCCGGGAAACCTGGGACGGGGCGCCCAGCGCACAGCTCGTTCACCAGGTTGTACCTAGCACAGGCCATCTGGTTCCATGACTGTACAGAGCAGGTTTCATTAGCTCACCAGAACAGTCCAGAAACCTCCTGGAGAAGGGGGACAGTCCGTAGACTGTGCAGAGAGACCAGTCCTGCTCTCTTCTCCCTGATGTTCGTGCGCCTGTGACCCTGTCGGGTAGACCAGGCCCGTCTTCCCAGTGAGTGGAGGCCCTGGCAAGGTAGCCTGCTCCTGCTTCTCCCTGACCATCTGGAAATCCATACAGAAATCCCATTTGATTCAAACGGTGTTACTGAAAACACGTAAGCACATGTGCCTCGACACTTTTTATTTGGCCATGAGTTTTCTAGACCATACCTTAGCTACGTAAGATGCGTTTGCAATTTTTCTCATTTCCCTTGGAAACATTTTCAGAAACCTGCACCCAGTGGATCCAGTGGAAGCACCCACCTTAGTGGCCCCCAAGTCATAAGGAAGCTGATCACGGTAAGTGAACACAGTCCCTGTCCCCTTGGAAAGAGCAGTTTCCCATCTTTGCCCTGTCAAGTGTGGGGCGGCCAGTGCCTCCCTTGCTGCCCCCCCGCCCCCCCGCAGGGAGGGGTGCAGCAGGCCCTGGGCCTGTCTGGGGCCCTCGTGCTCTCCGTGTCATCCCGGCGCTGTCAGGCAGACTGCCGAGTCCGCAGTGTCCCTCTCAGCTGGGGACTGTTTGCCTTTCTCCCTGCTCTGCTTTGGTGGTGATGGCTTTTGGTTTGGTTCATCAGAGGATGGTGATTTGACGTATTTCTGGGGGAAAAATGCAAAGATGAGGTCATATAGTCACTTACGGATGGAAACCATGTAGGAGGAAATGTTTCTAATTGAGGAACTACATTTTTGAAGCCTCCCGTTAGGGTTTAGGAGTATTTCGTTATAAAGCGAGCGCCTGTGTGGAATGACGTGATTGTCGGTGCCTTGCCCTTAGCCATGAACGCATGGGGCGGGGGGGCCCTCGGGAGAAGCCAACACAGCCTGCCTGTGCCCCTCAGGACCCCACCTTCAAACCGTGCCAGATGAAGACACACTTCCTGCTTCCGTTCCCAGTGAACTACGTGGGCGAATGCATCAGGACTGCCCCCTACGCAGACCCGGACCACGCCAGGTGTGTGGCCAGGGGCGGACAGGGCTCTCCAGGAAGGGGATGGGAGGGCAGGGACGGCTGGTGGGCACGCAGGGCCCAGATGTGCAGGGCTGCTGCTGGGTTCAAGGGAAAGGACCTTTCCGTGTGGGAAGGAGAATCCCAGGATGGATTGTGTCCATGTTCCTAGGAAACGAACATGTGTTTGGTATGCTGAGCCCTCCAGACTAGGGATACGTGTCTATTAAACCAATTTAAAGCACGGAGAGGTTATAAGAAGTACCCTCGGTAGTAGGGGTATCGATTTTTTTTTCCCCGTTTCTTTGTATTTTATAGTTTTCCAGCAGTGACTTTGTGTTCCTTATGTAATACAGAATATTCAAAAACATGTGGTGGACAGGGGCATCTGGGGGGCGCAGTCGTTAAGCGTCTCCCTTTGGCTCAGGGCGTGATCCCGGCATTCTGGGATCGAGCCCCACATCAGGCTCCTCTGCTGGGAGCCTGCTTCTTCCTCTCCCACTCCCCCTGCTTGTGTTCCCTCTCTCGCTGGCTGTCTCTCTCTCAAATAAAATCTTAAAAATAAATAAATAAAAAAATAAAACGTGGTGGTTAAGCCCCCCAGGCCCTGCTGGGGAAGGGGGAGGCCTGTCTTCACAGGTCTGGCACCACAAACCCACGGTATGAGCAGCTCCCCCACCACCATCTTCCGGGGACACCTGTCAGCGGGGAGCAAGTAGGGCCCCACTCTGTCCTGTGAAGGTACTTGCTAGAACGTTCCGTTTCTTCTCCAGGGCATCCGCCGTAACTGCACTTCCATTCTAAGGGTAGGATTCAGAAGTTCACTCTGTTGGCGTGTGTTTTCTTAGGGAGGATTCCTACAGAAATCTAAGAGCTCTGTTTCGGTAGAGTCACACATGCACACACAAGTGGGGGGATTTAAAGAAAGGATGGTTTGTGCATTTGCCTGAGCAATAAAATTTAGTAACGTGTTCCTTTGATCAGATTGTCAGTGTCCCTGTGTGCTGTAGCTGGAGAGGGGGGGCCTGGACCTGTCCGAGGGACCTTTGCGTCCCTCTCACCACCTCTCCCCCCAACCCTGGTTTTAAGATTTATCTCACATTTTTCTCATGTTTGTTCTCATTCATTAGCAAAGGGGAGACCATAGTGTATCTTACCGCATTTTTGTTTTCACCTAATCCAGAACGACAGCGAGTACCTAACTAAATTACATCCAGTACTTCCCTGCCAGGCCTACGGTTTCTAACTTGTGTTTTTTAATCATTCATTTCAGTCTTAAGATCCTTGCACGTTTGATGACTGCCAAATTCTTGCATACAGAAATTCGAGAGAAGGGTGGTGCTTACGGTGGAGGCGCCAAACTCAGCCGCGATGGGGTGTTCACGCTCTACTCATACCGGTGAGTCTACGCGCCCCGTGCCCCGGCTCCGCTGAGCATCCGTGGGTCACTGTCTCACACGTCGGGACCAGCCTTTGAAGAAGTGTCTCCCCTAGTTTCTGGCTTTTCCGGCACAGCCCCACACCCAGCGACATCCGCTACGTTGTCCGCGTCTGGGAGCAGCGCTACGTAACGGGGAACTTCGGCCTAAATACACCCGTTACCAAACACCCAGATTCCGTTACAGAGGAGACAAGTCAAGGGCTTTCTGGGCTTGCATCCAGCACAGAGGCCCAGCGTGGGGGCCGGGCGCTCGTGGTCACGGCCCCTGACTCTTCTCGCCCCTCTTCTTTAGAAAGCTTCCGAGGACACGGAGTATTTAGAATCTGGGCAGGGTGGGTTTGCTACCCCTCTAGTGCAGGGTCTCTGCTCCCGCCTCGCCGCGTCCCAGGACACTTGGAGGCCGTGCGTGCGCCCGCGGGAGCCCGCTTGTACAGAAGGACAGGGGCGCTGCTGTGACCCTGCCCTCGGTGCCTGCTGCCGGGGACGCGTGCTGCTGTGCAGAGCCGGATGCGAGGGCATCGAGCTCTCAGGCCCCTTTATGGGGAGTGACTCATCTATTCCGGGTGTGTCTTAAGGAAGTGAGGGGTTTAACTCGACCGTTCTTAGCGTCTATACGTTGAGTCGTCTTCCCTGGCCCCCAGATGGCCTCTCTTCGTGAAATCAGCCGCACCTCGTGATCTGGTGGTGACATAGGTCAGCGTGTGTCTCTCTGGTCTCCTAGGGATCCACGTTCCACGGAGACACTGCAGTCTTTCTTGAAGGCTGTGGACTGGGCGAAGGCTGGGAGGTTCACAGAGCAGGACATTGATGAAGCGAAGCTTTCCGTTTTCTCCGTCGTGGATGCCCCTGTGGCTCCTTCAGACAGAGGTATGTGGCATAAACGCCACAGTTCCCCTCCCGTGCTTGTCATCGGGTGCCTCTCCCAGCTTCCTGCACGGCGCATAGACGTCCCCCTTGGGCCGGAGCTTCTCGGTGTTGGCCACTCGCAGAGGGGGGCATCCTGTCCTCTCAGAGCTTGAGTGATCTGAGGCCCGAGTCTGGGGGCGGAAGCCACTCTGACTTGGCCTCCACTCCCGAGAGGAGAGGTTTGGTGGGAATGTGAAGGTCAACAGTGTGACCTCTGGTGGAAGTGTATCCCTCGCGTGCCGCCCCCGCCCGCTGTCCTGAGTGAGCGTGTTCACGGTCAGGGCTGGACCACTTCCTGTGTGGCCTCTCGGACGAGATGAAGCAGGTGCACCGCGAGCAGCTCTTCGCCGTCAGCCGGGAGGATCTCATCCACGTGAGCAACAAGTATGTACCACGTGGCCTAGTGGTCAGAACCGCACCCCGCCCCGCCGTGGCGCCCCCGGCTCCCGCTGTGGGAAACAGCGCTGACCTGTCCCCGCCTGCCTTCCAGGTACCTCGGCCTCGGGAAGAGCACACACGGCCTGGCTCTGCTTGGACCGGAGAACGCAGACATCGCCAAGGACCCGTCGTGGATAGTGAGATAGCGAGGAATTCTGACTCCGCTCAGGAGCTCAGCTGACCTACGGGCACGTGGGGCTCTTCAGCATGAAGCCTGAGCTGAGTTAGTGTGAAAGGGGAGGAAAGTTACCCCCCGCCCCCGGTTCGCTCGTGAAGAACCTGGATAATCGCGTGTGAACTGCTAGAGCTGCACAGAATTTTAAAAAATAGATGATATAAATGCTTATTTTATCTTCCTAATTCTGGAGCATTTCTTTTAAAGACTTAAAAATAAAAGACCACTCTGCCCTGACCTACTTGTGCTTTAGTATTTTAAGTGACACTTTGCTAGAGCGTAGTTATTGGGGCCTTTATTAAAAAACAAGTGAACAAAGGTGGCTTGATTCGTAAAACCAGTGTGCTCACACCACGGACCCGTGGAACAGTCTGGAACAGATGGGCGGCCTGACGGATTATAAGCGCATTAAGCTTCTCCCGTGGTCTCTACGGGAGGGAGCGTCTGTCCCCTTACGTATCTCCCACAGAAGGCACACTCGTGCTGGCTCTTCCCCAACCACGGCACCCTCGGTTCCTGAACAGACCTTGGACGTGACCCTCCAGCCGTCTGTACGTCTCAGGCGACAGAAGAGGCGGAAACACTGCTCACTTAGATGCAGGTTCCCTGGCTCCCTTCCCTCAGGGAGACCAGGCTCTTGGTCCCGCCAGACGCAGTGCCATGCTTCCCTGGTAGGAAAGCCTTGGCGTCGTGTGCGCGGACCTTGTTCTTAACACACACGTTGCTGGTTTCTGGTTTTAATTCTACACCTGGCATCACTCAGGAGTGGGGTCACCTCACCTGGTGTCCTGGGTCCCGGTCCAGGGCCGACACTGCACACTCGGCAAGTCACACCTCTGCTGTGTGTGAGAGCGGGGCCTTGGTCCTGGCCTCGTTCGCCGATGCCAGTAAAAGTACTGTCAATCCCTGCCCACAAAACTGCCAGAAAAACCTTTACAGTTGCCCACGGACCCTGAGGATTTAAACGCCTACCTAAAAAAACAGACCACCACAGCTGAAGTTGAGCAAAGCATTTAATTCTACTGGCTACGCACGTCTGAAAGCAGGACACAGTACGAGACACAGCGGACACTCGTGCTGGAGTCTTAGGGTCCCACGGGATGAAGGACACAGGACGGGGGCTCTGTGACTAGGTATTGATGTCAACAGTACTCGCATAAAAGTGCCGATAAATAACTTAAGTGTTACAAAAACGGGAGGTAAACGGAAGTCCGAAGCGGTGCTAGCCGGGGCGGGTCCGGCGGCGTCTAGATGGCGGCGGGCTCCTCGTGGCCTCGGTGGTGCACGGGCTCCAGCTGGTGGGAGTCGGGGACCTCGTAGCTGGCCTCGTACTTGGCCAGGATCTTCATGAGCGGCCGCAGCTTCAGCCACCACTGCTCTTTGGGGATCCTGTGCCTGCGGACGGGAGGAAGCGGCCGTCAGGCCCGCCGGGTCCCGGGGGACGGGCGTCGGGGAGGCGGGGCTGAAGCAGCTCGGCGTGATCAAGCACTGTTCCTAACTTACGTGGAACCGTTCTCTCTGTGTTTCTAGAAATCTTGCCCTGTTTCTAAAACGCTTGTGTTTCCTCAGGTGTGCTAACGGGTTAGGGACCGTAACTCCAGCAGCAGCGCCCTTCCGCCCTGTCTGGCACTGAGGTGTAGACCCACGAGGCTTATATACTCACTCGAAGTCTGTTTCCTTCCTCAGCTGTGCCACAGGCTGGAAAAGAAGGTTTCTTTTGCTTATTCCCAGCACGCAAATGGAATCATCACTCATAAATCTTTTTCCTGTAAAAGAGAGAAAAAGTGATGTCAGAACAAATCATCGGCCACGTTGAAGACGGGAGGAAAGGTGACGGAGAAAAGGAGGTTTGCCGACGGCAGGGAGCAGAATCCTGGGGGGCGGAGAAGAACTCAGATGGCCTGGGCAGGAGGCAAGGCGCCCGCGTGCTCCAGGGCCTGCGGACGAGGTGGGGAACGAGTCCCGGGCACCACCGCACGACGGCTTCCTTGGGGGCTGTTGGCTCTGGTACTGCTGAGCGCCCGCAGGGCTGGAGCAGGGGAGGGCAGGGACGAGGCGGCGCCTGGGTCACCGTGCGGCCCCGCACGCTGCACACTCACCCCGAGAGGGGCCGGTTTACCTGCACTTAGCGACTGGCCCCCAGAGCTAAGGAAGGCAGGCGCGTGCTTCTCGGCGGTGGTGAGGCGGGGCCTCACCGATGACTGCAGTGGGAACCCGGCTTCCTCTGCGGAAAGAGCCGGCTCCGGTGAGACGGCACTGGGGGGCGAGGCCCCGGGGTGCACATACGGGGAGGCCTCAAGGTAAGGAGATGAGCATCCTCGGGTGAAGTGGGAAAAAACCCCAAAGTAGAAACGGAAGCAAAGCCAGAGTCCGTTCTTTGAAGACTGAAGTTAGGTTGGATCTATTTGCCTTGTTTTTTAAATCAAAGGTTGGAAATAAAAATGATACAGATCCAGTCAGACTGGTCAGGAAAATGGGGGTGAGGTCAGGTGTCTGCAGTAAAGGGGGTTACAAGTGCCATGGGCACCAGAAAATGTTCTAGAAAATAGAACTTATAAAACTGATTATAGAGCTGCTCTGCTATTTCTGTAAACTTAGGGGACTCCACAGTCAGCTCTCCCCACAAAGGAAGCAGGAGGCTCTATGGTATCCGAGGGGAACCCCCACCCCCAAACACCTAGACTTCGTACAAAGCCAGAACAAGCTCGCGCCCCACACCTGGCAGCGACAGGACACGTGGGGGAAGCGGCTGGAGCCCAGCCATCACGAGACTGTCCAGGAGCCCGCGCGTGGTGGGGGGTGCGCTCCAGGACGCAAGGCTGGGCTTGACGGCAGCTGACCACTTAGAGCAGATCCGCATGCCCACCTCAGTCCGTGCAACGGTGTACACGGGTGTCTCCCGCTTTTACGGAAGACCTGCGCTGGGACCTGTTTTCACTAACAGAAAGAAATCCAAAGAGGCATATAAAGTAGCCTTTCACAAAAAAAGGCTAAAAGCCCAGAGAGCATTCAGCTGGGTTTTGCAGTGAGGTCACGGAGGCCACGAGAGTGGCGCCACCCAGCGCCGTCCCCTGGAACTGCATGCGGCATCTGCACATCCAGCCACCTGAGGGGTGCCTGTGAGCCCCCTGTGTTTACCTTGATTAATTTCGTGCATCCGTTAGCAATGTGTGTGTCCTAAGTGATTTTGGGAGGTCTGGGGATGCTCAGAAATTCTTCTGTATTAAACTGCTTATGCCATTTTGACTTATTAAATGGTTTCATAAGATAGCAAAGGAAACCCAAAATATCCTTTCAGGATCCAAACAATACATAACAACCATCAGCACCAAGATCCCAAGCTCATCACAGACCTACAGCAGCTGTGAACTGCGGAAAGACCTCAGTGAAATAATAAGACTTGGGAGCACTGAAAGCTTTCCCTGCTGCTATCAGGGCTGAGGCTGGCACAGTTCTCACTCCATCTCCTCAGAGTTTCTCTGGAGCAACACACACCCGCAAGTAGCAAGGAAAAGTGACAAGGTTGTATACAGATGGTCCTATGTCCACGGAGGTGAAAAACAAAACATATCCACAAATAATTACTAGAATTCAGAGTGTGTAGAAAGTTGTGGATCGCAAACTCTGTTTACAAAAGTTGTATTTCTGTATGCCAGCAATAAGTAAAAAAAATTCCGTTTACAATAATATTTTCTAAAATATCGAGTCAAGAATAAACTTAGCAAAAGATATCACAATATCTTTATGCTTTCATGAGATAAGGAAAGGCCTAAATATATGGAGATGCAGTGTTCATGAATTAGTATATATTTTTAAAATGTCAGTTCCTTCCCCAAATGAGGTATTGATTAAATGTAATTCCCTCAAAACATCCAGCAGAGGTTTTGGTGGACGTGACAGTCTGATTCTATCTCTGTGACGGCGCAAAGGCCCAAGAACAGTGGAAACTGGAAGAAGTCGGGGTAGAGGGGCCTCACCTTTCCAGCTATCAGAAATCATCTGTAAAGTTGGAATACTGGCCAGGATCGATAACTGAATACCAACCGCAAGCCCACTAACCCAGAGGTCGTCCGGCTAAGTTCACAGATTACCTGGTCTGTGCCGGAGATTAAAGGCCGCTCCCTAAATGGTACCAAGTAAGTGATTATGCACGTGAAATGAGACTTGGACTCACACCAAGTGGATCAGAGAAGTAAATGCCGACATGTTTCAGCAACAGAGCTCAAACCACAGAGGAAAAGGTAAACGGTCTTCTGAAAGATGGAGGAGAGATGCCTTACACAAAATGACAAGCCCCATGTGACAGCCCGGTCTGCAGCATGGGATGGGCAGAACATGAAATAGAAGAATTTCCTAGAATATAAAGTAGAAGTTTCTGTAAAGTCATCAAAATGCTTTCAAATCTACACAGTGATATTAAAGCAAAAAATAAAGAGTCAATAAGGAAAGCGTCACCAAGCAGTAGAAAAGTAGGCAAAATAACGGAAGAGCTCACGGAAGCAGCGGGACCCTGAGTAAGCACAGCGGAAGCCGGCTTTCCCTTCTCACTTTGGAGTTTTCGCCTCAAAGCCACAGGGAAACTGCCCCTGTCACAGCAATAGCCCGACAGGGACGGGCCCCGTGTCACCTGGACAGGAGGAAGGAGACCGCACGGCCCGCGGGTGAGCCTGGGGCTGGGGACGCCGGGAGGTGGGTAAGGGTCAGGAACCCCAGCCGGGCGCACACCAATGCGGAGCACCTGAGACCCCGACAAAGGGAGATGCACGCTGTCGGCTTCCGTTCACGTAACCACACGCACCAGCTAGAGCACGGCAGTCCGCGGAGCTGTCCCCAGGGCTGCAGAACTATGCGGGAGCAGAAGGATTCTGCAGTTCTGAGGCCACCTCTGGTGGGGAGGGAGGGACACATGTGGGAAGGACACGCTGGGTTTGGAAGGACCAAGCCGTCCAGACACCTGCCAGTTCCTGCTTTTCTACGAAAAGAAGGGTCACGAACGAATCCCTAAGTCTTAGATGTCCTAAGTCAGGGCCAGTTCAGAGTGTGCCATGTGGCCAGCTAGGGTCCTGCTGGGGGAGCCCGGTGTATGGGCAGCATCCTCATTCCAGGACGTCGCTGAACGACCGGAGCGCTTCCCGCCACCAACAAGTAGAAGCAAAGCACTGCCTTTTAGGAGTCCCTCCGAATGACAGCCTTGAAAGTCCCGTAGCAACTGCAGAGCGAGGCCAACCCGCGCATCGCCTGCGGCTTCAGAGCGCCGTCCCCGCCCCCAGCCGCCGCTCCCTACCTTTGCCCAAAGCCTCCTTCAGTTTCGTGCTGATCCACTGCATGGCTCTGGCGGAGATTTTGGTTCCAAAGTTTCTGTCAAACGGGGAAGGCGCTCCACCCTGTGGGCGTCAGGGTTACGGGAGAGGTTACCGAACAGCCACGCCGGCCGGCTGCTTTTCAAATGCGGTGAAAGGTACGAGTACTTAACAAAATTCACATCATGCTCTTAAGAGATTCAGGATCAGTAAGCAGGGATTTGGGGGGTTTTGTGTTTTTGTCCTTGCATGTTTTTACCTGCTCGTGTGTAGCTGGAACCTGCAGCCAGAGCTCAGCCTCGAGGCCAGCTTCCCCGTGCTCACCCCCAACCTGCGTGGGGCTGCGCGGCTCGCAGCTTCATTACTTCAGAGCTCCCACTGGGATGTCTTAGTCTTATTTTGGGGTGGGGAGCTGCTCAGGGTTTCCATTCAGAATCGGACCAACCCTGTGGGCGAGCCTCCATAAAAGTACACGCACGCACACCATTTCCTCACCTCGGCAGGGACGGACGGCCCTTTGGAATGGATGAGTAGACCCTGAGTTAAAGAGCCTAAGATAGCAGGCGGAGGGGAGGTGGTGCTGGGACCAGGACAGGCACGCACTCCAGCGGCTTCCGCCCTTAATCCATGCCCGCGTTCGGCCTTGTCATCTGGGGCATGCTTGCAAACCAAAGCACACCCCAAGATACCTTCCAGACCATTCCGACTTTGTGCGAATCTCAAGTTTCATTTGTCTGCTATGTGAGCAGTCACTAAGGCCCAGTACTGAAGTATTTAATTTGATTAGGTTTTCCAATCAACCAGTGTCACTATGTGAACATCTGCTGTTTTCCTTAAAACGCCCACCTACCCCTACACAGAATTTCTGAAGTTGGCGGTATTTGGTGAGATTTTGAAACGGAACCATAACCTAGGAAAGTAAATGCCAAGATATTTAAAAATATCTCAGGGGGCGCCTGGGTGGCACAACGGTTAAGCGTCTGCCTTCGGCTCAGGGCGTGATCCCGGCGTTATGGGATCGAGCCACATCAGGCTCCTCTTCTATGAGCCTGCTTCTTCCTCTCCCACTCCCCCTGCTTGTGTTCCATCTCTCGCTGGCTGTCTCTATCTCTGTCGAATAAATAAAATCTTTAAAAAAAAAAAAAAAAAATCTCAGGAGCACACATTTTTCCCCATCACGGCTAAAACAAGGAATGCGTGTCTGCAGCGCCTCCTGGACGGCAGCCTGCTCCACCGCGGCCCGCGCACCTGCTGCATGTGGCCCAGCACGTTCTTCCTGCAGTCGAACACGCCCCTTGCCCTCCTCGGAGTACAGCTGGTAGATGAAGTCCGTGGTGTAGTTCTCGCTGCAGCTCTCGTTCCTGCAACGAGGGCGGACGCGGGTCAGGGCGCCGGCGGGGCGTCAGCCGGCCCAGGCCCGTCCAGGCTACACGTGTTCTTTAGAAATGCCAGTGGCTTCATTAAAGAAATGGCCTGGTGATAGCTTTAAAATAAAAGAAACAAAACTACGAGGCGAAAGTGAATTTTTCCAAAGGACCCTGTCGTTACGTAAATGTGTGCGGTTTTTAACGCCATGTGCTGCTGTCCCTCCTGCATTTCTTCAGTGGTGAGAGACCGCCCCCGAGGGTTTCGACCCTGTAGCCGGGTCGTCTGGCGGGTCAGTGACCGAGGACGAGCGTCCGTACCTGAGCACGAGTCCCCTCTGAATGGTGGTCTTCATTTTCTCCGTCAGGTGCTCCACGTTGGACTAGGAGAGAGTGTCATTCGTCCGTCAGACGGTCGGCTCGGAGCCGGCGCCCACCGCCCTGCGACCCTAGTGCCGCCCGCGGCAGCCAGCACGTCCGGGCTCGCACCGCAACGGGACAGGACACCACGGAGAGCCCAGACCCGGGCGCAAACGGAGCAGAAGGGCCCAGCACACGAGGTCAGGCAGCGCACTGGGCCCGGGAGGGCCATGCTCACCTGGGCACACGGACAGCATCCGCGGACCCAGCTTCCCTGCAGCACGCTTTCCAGAATGGAGCTTGCCCTCTGACATCGCGAATTCCCGTCACCTGTGCACCGGACCCGCCCCGACCAGGCATCCCCTCTCCTCGCTCGCCTGACGGTTTCTCCCTCGGAGGGAAGACTGGTGTACCTGCCCTCATACACGATCTCCTCCCTGCCAACAAGGGTGTGGGGGCCAGAAGCTGGTACAGACTTGGATTTGGGTACAAAGTCTATAAGGAGAGGAACCCGCATCTTGAGCACAAAATGTGCGAGAAAAGGTGTTTGCAGGTAAGCGGGTCCCAGTCGTCATCACAGTGCTTACGCGTTCCTGTGCCGGAGCCCAGACACGCGCTGGCCGAGCACGGTCTTTAGGGGGGTTTCTGAAGTACGAATAGGTTAAGTCCGATAATGAATAAAAACATCAAGCAGGTCTCTACTTGATTTATGTGGTCCAGAAACATAAAAACACTTTAAAATTCCTGTGCTCACTTCAGCAGCACAAATAAAGTCGTATTCGTATTTGTGTTTGAGTTGTGTCTGTCTTACTCAGGCTTATCCTTGTCCAGTGCCCGCCTGGAACCTTCCCGCCTGCTCCCCTCACACCCCAGCCTCCTCCTCCCGCCCCAAGGGGGCTGCAGAGCCCGGCTCCCCTGCACTTGCCACTCGCCCCCCGATAAAGCTGGGGCCGAGGAACCTTCCCTGGAGATTTGGAAAGTGCATCTCAACCTTAGGATCCCAGAGTGAACCCTGATGTCAGCTACGGCCCCAGGTGCTGATGACGCGTCAGCATGCAGTGGGGGGCGTCTGTTCTGACAACGGTCCCACCCTGGTGGGGGTGTTGCTGGGTGTGGGGCAGGCGTGCAGAGAAACTCTGCCCTTACCCTGAAACTGCTCTAAAAAATACATTGTTAATTAAAAAAAATCTTGAAACATGCAACCAGAAAGAGCAGGCTTTGAGGTTACTTCTGTCTTGTTCTTAGAGCCTTAAGCCCGCCACGCTGTGTCCTCAACCGGTCCCGCTGCCCCAATGGGCGCCACGCACTCCCGTTACACCCAGCCTTCCGGGTGGGCAGGCCTCAGCGCTCAGGGAGGATGTGCTCCCGCGGGCCTCCCACGCGGATGCCCACAGGGACAGCGGTGCGACCCCCAGACGGACGTCTAACGGGAAGCTGGCGCCTCAGCTCATGCCCCTCAAGGTGGGGGGTCACTGAGAGCGCGTACAACCGGGTGTCCCGTCAACCCCATCACCCTCCTCTCGGAGCCAACCACCACGAGTGCGACAAGGCAGCAGCACCGACCACCGTGTCACCCAGGGGACCCGTGGCGTCGACGTACCTGCAGGTCTCGGATATCAAACGGCTCCTCGAAAATGTAGGCAGCGTCGGCTCCGGCGGCGAGCCCCCCCATGTTGGCCAGGTAGCCGCAGTAGCCCCCCATGGTCTCGATGATGAACACACGGCGCTTGGTCCCGCTGGCCGACTGCTTGATGCGGTCACACGTCTGGCCACAGAGAAGGACACGGGTTATTCCGGCGGGGGGCGGCCGGGTCTGGGACACACAGACAGGCTGCAGACCCCGGCGCCACCCTGCCCTCGGTGGGTGTGCTCACAGTCCCTGCGTCCTGACACTGCCCACCGTGGGGGGCCTGGGACCAGCTCGCTCCAGCTGCCCACACAGCCTCACGGGATGTGGGCACCGACAGGCTTTATGGGCTCAGTGGGGATGCCTGCCGGGTTGGTCCTTCTGAAAAGCTCCCCGTGACGGTTGGGTTTTGGTCATCCTCAGTCTATCCCCAAGCACTACAGCCCGTGGGGGCAGCGCTACTCGGGGCTGGGTGGCTCCCAGACAAAGGCCCTCAGGAGTCTTCCAGACACTCAGACAGCGTGTCTCCTAAGGAAGCGTCTGCCATGGGCCATCCTCGGAACACAAGCTCAGGGATGAAACAGCAGGCCCACCCATCCCCCCCCTCCACGGCGGCACGAGCGCAGACCGCCGCACCTGCTCCAGGGGCTACAGTGCTGGCGGCTGGCTCCGTCCTAGACAAGCGCTCCGATCCCGCTCCGGCGTGCCTGGCCCCAACGTCTTCAGGTACACATCCCAGCCTCTCCCCAGCCCAGCCCGCTTCCAGCACCAGCTCCAGCCACGTCCAACACTGACAAAGCCTCAGCACCAGAGGCAGCCCCAACCTGCACTGGGGGTACATGTAGGGGACTCTCTGCCTTTGGGGGGACAGGGAGGAATCCAGGAGCACTGACGTCCCCGGACCAGCCCTGTTCATGGTGGGAGATGCCCTGCAGTGGCAGCCAGACGATTCTCCCAGCACCGTCTCTGGGCACGGTCCCTCTGGAGTCAAAACTTGGGGTTGCAGTTCCAACATGGCTAACGTTTTGTCACACGTGTTTTAAAAACATAAACTGTGTGAAAAGATAAGGTGGAGCTCAGAACAGGGCGAGGACAGGAAAGCGCCCGTGGACCTGGACGGGGATGTTCCGGAGAATCAGGTGTCTGCTGAACGGGTGTCTCTGAAGCCCAGGTGACGTGAACGTCAGGAACACGGCCCACCCCCGGCCACTGTCCCTCCTCCTGTTGGGGGAGGACCACGTCCCACAGCCGCCCGCCGCTGCGCTCGCAGAAGTCCTCAGCTCCAACCAGACGGTGCCCAGTGTGGGGCCTGCCGGACCCCCGAGGATGGAGACCCTCTCCGGGAGCACAGCCCCCCACTGCACGGCCAAGGGCGTGGCCAAGCCGCGGATGCGCCCGCGCTCCCCTGGACCTTTCACACTCGTACGGCCTCCGGACTTGCGCTAAGCCCGCCTCGCACGCCCCGTCCGGGCTGGCCGTGCCCCTGAGCACGAGCGCGAGCCTACTAGACACAGCCCCCGAGAGACCAGGGTCTCTTGTTTTGGGGTGTGCAAGAACGAACATCACCTGAAGACCATCCTCGTTGACAGCGGGCAGTAGGCTCTCCCTATGCTAGGAGTTCCACTAACGGACCCTGACAGGGACCCTAACTGTGGCTCATTCCTTCTGCAGCATCGGGTCCACGAGAGGGGAAGAGAAAGACCCCCCGAGTCCGCCAGCCGGATGGAGCCACCTTACCTCCACCACGGCATTGAGGCCAGTGTCACAGCCCATGCTCAGGTCTGTGCCCGGGACATTGTTGCTAATGGTGGCTGGCAGGATGCAAATGGGAACGCAAAACTCCTGGCCTGGTGGTGGTCGCGCGCGTCGGCAAACAGAACGGCGCTCTCGAAAGCCGGAAGCAGCGGTGCAGGCGGTCAGCGGGGCGTCCCCAGCACCCCCTGCGAGCTGCATCTGCGGGGCTGGGGGTGTGGGAGCTCCGGGTCTGCCGTGAGGGGAGTTGAGGGTGCGGGAACGCTGCCCCGGGGCACGGCTCTCCTGGAGGAGGGGACGCAAGCAGGCGGGAAGCAGAGCAAGAGCCAGGGGAAGCACGTTAGCGGTGCAGGTGTGAACAGCCGTCCTTCCTTGGCCGCTCGGAGGCAGCGAGGGAGGCCAGCTGGGAGGGGGGCCAGCCTAGCAGCTCCGTGTGGTCAGCCTCGCCTCGTTAGGGACCGAGCACCAGCGTGGAAAGCAGCTGGCAGGGCGACAAGCAGCCATTGGGCTGGGGAGCCTGGCGGGCACGCCTCTGCCGTTCCCGAGCCCTTCCCAGGCCTGACACGGCAGCGTGGAGGGGCCGGAGCCCAGCGCTGCTCGCGAGCCTGACCCGAACGTGTTGGCCTCCGAGGTCAGAGAAGGGGGCTGTTCGCAAGCACGCGGCAGAGCTTTGCGGTCTCGGCCTCAGTGTTAGCCCCAGAGGTCGTTGGTGGGCACAGGCCCACCATCCGCCGTCCCTGAACCCACCAGGCTGGCTGTATGGCCGGACGGTTCGAGAGACCACCCACGGGTGTGCAGACGCCTGCCCGGGCTGTACGCATCCCGCCTGCGTGACCACGGCGCACCTGTGGCAGGACAAGGTGCCACAGACAAGGGGGGCAGCCCAGGCCTCCCGGAGAGGCGGGTGCTCTCCGGGGCCTCGTGTTTCCCCACAACACATCGGGTCCTAGAGCGGCTGTGGCCCAAGGACGTGTGGACGGCGGGCCTGTGCTGGGTTAGTCCAGGGAGCAGCCAGGACCAGGTGAGGGGTCTCTCCCCTGCCTCGCGGCCCCTCCACCTTCGCCCTCCTCCAGCTCAGCCTGGCCCCCCGTCCCCGCGTGGACCCTGCCTTTCGGTCCCAAGTCCAGCCCGGGCCCCACGGGCAGGCGTGCAGCCGGCTGCCCCCGGGAGTCACAGGGCAGGCTCTGAGGCCAGGAGGGCGGTTAGCATCACTAAACCCGGCATTCCGTAACTGCCAGAACTTTCTATGTTCGGGCTCCTGCTGCTCCTCTTTTTCCCTCAATCTCCAGGAAAATGACTGGGACCCCCCCAGCGGGGATGGGGGACAGCCCTGCCGGGAGAGGGAGGGGGAGGCTGGAGGAGGCGACTGGCCCAGGTCCGGGGGAGCGACGCGGGCTTCTGCTTTGGGCTCTGAGCGCAGAGAATTTCCAGCACAACAGCCCTGCACTAACACCGAGAAAAGACAAGACACTCGGGGAGAAATAACCCCAGCTCCCATCTCCTCGCGCTCCTAACTCGGGAAGGCCACCCTCCCGGCCTCCATGGCAGCACGGGGCCAGTTCTGGGGACGCCAACGCAGCCCCCCCCCCGAGCCGCGCAGCCGTGGCGGGACGGCTTTCTGAACCCCTGCTCGGAGGTGCCAGGGCCAGCGCAGCCTCCACGATGCACGAGAGGCGCAGCGGTCTGTTCTGAGTGACGCACGGGTAGCCGAGCATGTGCACTGACGGGGAGGACGTCACCCGTGAGGACAGTCATGGAAGCGCCCGAGAACGCAACACATCAGGGGGCCTGGGCACTGCGGACACTGGGGCCGATGGCTCCCTGCGGTGGGGCTGTGCTGAGGTCCTGGGGGTCAGCAGCAGCCGGGCCGCTACCCACCACGTGCCAGTGGTGCCCCCACAGCCCGTTCTGGCGACCAAAACCGTCCCCAGGCATTGCCGACACGCCCCGGGGGCAGAGTGCCAGCGGGAGGGTGCGCAGGGTGGCCGGTGCGTCAGGACAGGAGGCCTTGGGCCCATGGCTGGCCCGTCTGGGAAGGAGCTCCTGGGCGAGGCGCGCAAACCCGCACTTAACTCACTCTGGTGCTCAGTCCCTCGGGAGCGGATTGGGAAGGACACAGGGTGCCCTGGGCCCCATCCCCTCAGCCCCCAACGGCACGTTTCCAGCCTACCGCTCCCTCTACACAGCCAGCCCCGCCGGGTTCCAACCCAGATCCAAACCTCCCAAAGAACACATGACTTCACTCTGGTTTGCACCAACACAACCCTGCAAGAAACCTAGCGACGTCCACACGCCACACCCGTACCCGGTCCCCACAGCGTCAGACACGCTTCGCAGGTGCGGGGGTGGGCGTCGAGGCCCCTTACCCCGAGCATCCGGCTCACCCCGGGGTCACAAGCCAGGACCGGGACCTGTGCCAGCGAGCCCACTCACGGCTTGGGGCCTCGGCACACGCGCACACCTTTTCACCTCGCGAGGGTGGGCCTGGCATCGGCTTGGACACAAAGCTGCCGACCTTGTAACTGGGAAACTGGCTTCGAGAAACTCAAGCGAATGAGAAGCCAAATTTAAGAGATCACATAACAAATTTCCAAATCCCTCCAAGGCGAGCAAGGCGGACCATTCAGAGTTTCCATATTTCGTGTCTAATCTTTATAACCTGGAAACCATGTTTTGTAGCAAAAGAGCCTGGGACTTTAAAGTGGGCGACTCCTGGCTTTGTGCCAAAGAGCGTACGTCCAATGTCATGGGGAGACGAACACCAGCCGGGGCCAGGCCCTGCCGAGAACAACTCCCGAGTCCACCCTGCCCCCACCCGGGAGGGTTCCAAGCAGGTGACAGTTAGGAACCATGAACTTGCAGTAGCTTCCACCAAGTGTAAGCAGACGCAAACTCCAGCCAAGGGCAGAGAAATGAGCAGGAAAACACAGATGACGATCACGCACAGGGAGGGACAGTGACCCTTTCACGGAAGGTCGCAGCCTGATCAGGAGAAAAACTGGTTCAGAGCAGCCAAAGCAGGAGCCACAGTCACCAGGACAGCACGCGCCACGGCCCAGCGGCAGGTTAGTGGTGCAAACAGGGACGCTCCAGCGTGGACACACAGGACACACGGGGCAGGGCTTTTTAGTAAAGAAACCACAGAAAGTTGAAAAAGCTCAGAAAAGCAAAACAAAACACAAAAAAGCAAGTGCTAAGCATTACTCACCATGTGAATTTTATTTAAGGAGCATTTCTTTTATTTACCAGCACTAGAGACAAATTTGATCCCATGGGGTTAAGAATGAAAATTCTAGAAAAACATTCGTGGGATTTGTGTCTCACAAGGAAAATAAAGACTGGAGAATTTACTGAAGATTTTAGATGCCAGATTAAAAAGAAGGAGACACGTATCATCCTGTTACTGTGCTTTAAGGTCCCACGCCATCAGACCCCGGATTTACTGTAATAAATTATGTTACGGGGTGGGGTGCCTCCGTGGCTCAGGTCCTGGGATCGAGTCCCACATTGGGCTCCCTGCTCAGGGAGGAGTCGGCTTCCCTCTCTGCCTGCCACTCCCCCTGCTTGTGCTCTCACTGCTATTTCTGTTGCTCTCTCTCAAATAAATCCTTTTAAAAAATTAATAACATTATGGCAGTGAAGTAAATTTGGCCCAGGCAAAAAAAAAACCCTAACTTTAATGATTACCCGAATCATAAAACCCTAGCCCACACCTAGCTGAGCTATAGATGTCCCGTTACCCCACGGGCCTCGGCAGGGATGCACCATCCCGGCTGCGGAGCAGGAAAAGAGGTGGAAAAACAACAACAACAAAAAACAAACAAACAAAAAACCTCTGGGCCTTAGATTAGAGATTGTCACACTTTAAAAAAAAAAAGAAAAAGGAAAAAAACTTTTCTGGAAACCAGCCCAGGTCTCGCTGCAGTCTCTAGTGCGTGGCAGATAAAAGCGGGCCAAGCGCCCTGCAGGTTAGCGTCTGCGGCACCTGCTTTGCTGGCCGCACAGACTTACGTCGGTGATGGTGTTCAGGGCGGTGTCTGCGCCGATGCTGAAATCAGAGCCCGGCACATTGTTGGAGACCGTGGCGGGGACCATAACCATAGGGACACAGAGCTCCTCGTACTTCTCCCGGGCAGCTGACAGCTCCAGCAGTCCCAGGTAGGCCTGTCAGGCAGTGTGNNNNCCCCCCCCCCGAGCCGCGCAGCCGTGGCGGGACGGCTTTCTGAACCCCTGCTCGGAGGTGCCAGGGCCAGCGCAGCCTCCACGATGCACGAGAGGCGCAGCGGTCTGTTCTGAGTGACGCACGGGTAGCCGAGCATGTGCACTGACGGGGAGGACGTCACCCGTGAGGACAGTCATGGAAGCGCCCGAGAACGCAACACATCAGGGGGCCTGGGCACTGCGGACACTGGGGCCGATGGCTCCCTGCGGTGGGGCTGTGCTGAGGTCCTGGGGGTCAGCAGCAGCCGGGCCGCTACCCACCACGTGCCAGTGGTGCCCCCACAGCCCGTTCTGGCGACCAAAACCGTCCCCAGGCATTGCCGACACGCCCCGGGGGCAGAGTGCCAGCGGGAGGGTGCGCAGGGTGGCCGGTGCGTCAGGACAGGAGGCCTTGGGCCCATGGCTGGCCCGTCTGGGAAGGAGCTCCTGGGCGAGGCGCGCAAACCCGCACTTAACTCACTCTGGTGCTCAGTCCCTCGGGAGCGGATTGGGAAGGACACAGGGTGCCCTGGGCCCCATCCCCTCAGCCCCCAACGGCACGTTTCCAGCCTACCGCTCCCTCTACACAGCCAGCCCCGCCGGGTTCCAACCCAGATCCAAACCTCCCAAAGAACACATGACTTCACTCTGGTTTGCACCAACACAACCCTGCAAGAAACCTAGCGACGTCCACACGCCACACCCGTACCCGGTCCCCACAGCGTCAGACACACTTCGCAGGTGCGGGGGTGGGCGTCGAGGCCCCTTACCCCGAGCATCCGGCTCACCCCGGGGTCACAAGCCAGGACCGGGACCTGTGCCAGCGAGCCCACTCACGGCTTGGGGCCTCGGCGCACGCGCACACCTTTTCACCTCGCGAGGGTGGGCCTGGCATCGGCTTGGACACAAAGCTGCCGACCTTGTAACTGGGAAACTGGCTTCGAGAAACTCAAGCGAATGAGAAGCCAAATTTAAGAGATCACATAACAAATTTCCAAATCCCTCCAAGGCGAGCAAGGCGGACCATTCAGAGTTTCCATATTTCGTGTCTAATCTTTATAACCTGGAAACCATGTTTTGTAGCAAAAGAGCCTGGGACTTTAAAGTGGGCGACTCCTGGCTTTGTGCCAAAGAGCGTACGTCCAATGTCATGGGGAGACGAACACCAGCCGGGGCCAGGCCCTGCCGAGAACAACTCCCGAGTCCACCCTGCCCCCACCCGGGAGGGTTCCAAGCAGGTGACAGTTAGGAACCATGAACTTGCAGTAGCTTCCACCAAGTGTAAGCAGACGCAAACTCCAGCCAAGGGCAGAGAAATGAGCAGGAAAACACAGATGACGATCACGCACAGGGAGGGACAGTGACCCTTTCACGGAAGGTCGCAGCCTGATCAGGAGAAAAACTGGTTCAGAGCAGCCAAAGCAGGAGCCACAGTCACCAGGACAGCACGCGCCACGGCCCAGCGGCAGGTTAGTGGTGCAAACAGGGACGCTCCAGCGTGGACACACAGGACACACGGGGCAGGGCTTTTTAGTAAAGAAACCACAGAAAGTTGAAAAAGCTCAGAAAAGCAAAACAAAACACAAAAAAGCAAGTGCTAAGCATTACTCACCATGTGAATTTTATTTAAGGAGCATTTCTTTTATTTACCAGCACTAGAGACAAATTTGATCCCATGGGGTTAAGAATGAAAATTCTAGAAAAACATTCGTGGGATTTGTGTCTCACAAGGAAAATAAAGACTGGAGAATTTACTGAAGATTTTAGATGCCAGATTAAAAAGAAGGAGACACGTATCATCCTGTTACTGTGCTTTAAGGTCCCACGCCATCAGACCCCGGATTTACTGTAATAAATTATGTTACGGGGTGGGGTGCCTCCGTGGCTCAGGTCCTGGGATCGAGTCCCACATTGGGCTCCCTGCTCAGGGAGGAGTCGGCTTCCCTCTCTGCCTGCCACTCCCCCTGCTTGTGCTCTCACTGCTATTTCTGTTGCTCTCTCTCAAATAAATCCTTTTAAAAAATTAATAACATTATGGCAGTGAAGTAAATTTGGCCCAGGCAAAAAAAAAACCCTAACTTTAATGATTACCCGAATCATAAAACCCTAGCCCACACCTAGCTGAGCTATAGATGTCCCGTTACCCCACGGGCCTCGGCAGGGATGCACCATCCCGGCTGCGGAGCAGGAAAAGAGGTGGAAAAACAACAACAACAAAAAACAAACAAACAAAAAACCTCTGGGCCTTAGATTAGAGATTGTCACACTTTAAAAAAAAAAAAAAAGGAAAAAAACTTTTCTGGAAACCAGCCCAGGTCTCGCTGCAGTCTCTAGTGCGTGGCAGATAAAAGCGGGCCAAGCGCCCTGCAGGTTAGCGTCTGCGGCACCTGCTTTGCTGGCCGCACAGACTTACGTCGGTGATGGTGTTCAGGGCGGTGTCTGCGCCGATGCTGAAATCAGAGCCCGGCACATTGTTGGAGACCGTGGCGGGGACCATAACCATAGGGACACAGAGCTCCTCGTACTTCTCCCGGGCAGCTGACAGCTCCAGCAGTCCCAGGTAGGCCTGTCAGGCAGTGTGCAGGGGGGGGGGGGCGGAGGGGATTAGAGCAGCCGTTAAAAACACGGGAAGGCGTTAGGGTTACCAGACAGCGTCATGCAGAAGCAACACCACATCTCCTGTGGGCAAGGGTCTCATTATTTGAGGTCCTTACGTTTTCTTTAAAGCAAGTAGAAAGGTTATTAGGGGATGGGTCTGCGGTCCAACATGCAATTGGGAGCGATAGGGCCATGTGACCGCCCTGCTCTCTGACGGCCAATGGGCCTCGGATTCGAGAGAGACAATCACTTCTGCAGACTTGAGACGCGTGAGAACTCACGGGAAAGATGCATCCCAAGTGGGGAGTCCCTGACTCGGCTGCTCCGTGGCTGCCACGTGAGCGTCCCACTGCAGCGCCACGACTATCCAGTGGCCCCCGGGCCCGGGGACTACCACCCCCCACCCACCACACAGTGCTTGCCGGAAGCCTGCCCACGCTCACCCCCCAAACCTACAGCAGTGACAAGCCAGCAGGTGCCCAGAGACAGGGACGTACCTCAAATCCACCAATGATCAACAGGGCGTTGATACTGTGCTTCCGTATCTGTGTGGCGATGTCCTCCAACGACTTCCCAGGCAGCGTGCTAGAAAGAGTTCAGGCAAGATGTGAGGCCAGACAGACCCCGCCAGCACCTGGTATCCCCACTGCCCCAGCCCCCAGCCCCGGGCCGAGCCCTGCAGCCCCCACGAGCAGCCCTGGCTGGACAGCAGAGCTGGGGAAGAAGTCCAGAGAGTGCATTTAAAACAAAACAAAAACAAAACCACAAATGGGAAGAAACGCTCAGCTGTGCAGATGCGGGACCTCAAAAAAATCCTAACGCCACCTCAGAAACTTAAAAAAAGCACTACTAAAGCTTGTGAATACTCGTAATAATTGTTTGAATGGAAACTTCCCGTCCGTGCAGCTCACCCAGCCCGCTCGCGCATAGAGCCGCACGTGCTCCCGCTCGCTACTCCTCTCCCGTTCTATCACCTAGAACCAACGGGACGCCAACGCAGAGGACCAGACACACGCCCGCGGGCCAGACCGCGTCCCCAGAGCCACCGACACCCGCCCCTCCTCTTTCCTTCATGCAGAGGAGATGTCTGAGCTTTCAGTACATTTAGAAGAACTCCTGGGACAAAACTGCGGGGGGCTGGGTGGCCTGGGCAAGCAGGGCCCCACGTCTAGAGCACAGCTGCCAGCTTGGCCCTCTGGCTCAGCCCAGAGCAATGCCTGCACTCAAAAGGCATGCGCATGTGGGTGTCACAGCCGGTCGGAAGGGGCCCGGGGCACATGGGTGGACACGTCTGCTCCTGGTTGGAGCCCGGTGTCCCCAACAGCAGTGGCAGTGAGCTGCCGTGGGCTCCGCGGGGCCTGCTAGCAGCCACCATGGGGCTCTGCACATCAGTGGAGAGCAGCGATACCGAGAGAACAGTCCCCAAGTCACGTGCCTCGTCTCTGTTCCAGGGCACATCTCGGGGGCTCCCCAAAGCACGACCCAGGTCCCTCACAGGGGCCGGGCTGGCACATGAGCCAGCGCCAGCTTCCTTCAGGATCCCCTCCCAGGACTGAAAAGCAGCAACTTCTGTGCCAGCTGCTCGTCTAGGATGGGAGTCCTTCTCCATCCTAAGAGCAGGTCAGAATCGAGAAGGGGAATTACCGTTTGGTCCCGAGAATGGAGCCTCCTTGGCCAGTCCAACCTCCGACATCCCCCCAGCCGATCTCCTTTATCTGGCGTGCAGACACACGGTCGAACAGGGGGAGCGACAAAGGAGGGGGTCAGCCGTGCAGAGGGCTCCCAGGTCCGCACCCTCAGCAGGGGCACCTCCCCAAGGGCCTGCGAGGCACTCGGGAGCTGCCCCTGTCGTGACGCCGAGCAGGTCAGAACCCAGGACACCCAGGCCCGGGCCTCCCACCACGTACCCCCCACCATGCAGAGCAGATTCAGACCTCGGCTGGCCATGCTCTACGCATAGGAATGAAAGAAAAACAGATATTGTTTTTCTTAATTGATGTAAAAGGAAACTTCTGTGATTAAAAATTGAAAGAAGTCTAAGGAATGCAGGTGAGGCAGCTGGGCGTGGACATACGCCGTCTCCTGGGCTGGACACCCTCCCCCGCTCCTAAGAGCAAAGGTCTCGTCCACCAACCCGGGTGCCCTGGGGGTCCCCTCCGTGCACCAATTCCTCCCAAACTCCGGTGTTCAGCCCACGCTTCTTAAAGACCCTGAGCACTACCCCTGCCTGCTCCCCAGACGCCTCCCCCCAGGGCACTGAGTCACCCCTCCACAGTCCTGTCCTTCTCAAAACCCTCTTGTCTTCTCTGAGCAAAACCCAAATTCCTTCCAGTCACTACAAGCCACCTGGCCCCGTCCCCTCCTACTCCCCTGGTCTGCTGCTGCCCTGGCCGTGTGAGCCCGCCGTCCCGAACTCCCCCGGACCTCGGCCCTGTCCTCGCCCAGCCAGCACGTTCTCACGGCCTCCGTCTCCAGTCTGAGACTCCCCTCCCAGGGGCATGTCTGTAGGGTCCCAGGGCAGACCCCTCCTCTGGGTGTCTCTGCAGCGCGGGTCCCTGTCCGCGATGCCACACCCTGTGCTCCCCTGCTCGCTCACCATCCTCTCCCTCCGCAGGCTACAACCCGCGGAGAGCGGCTTTACTTTCTGCACCAGCTGGCTTCCCCGGGGTAAGAACTCAGTGCATCATTGGGTGCACACCACGGCCTCAACCGCATTATCTAAGCCCCTACAGCGTGGGACCTCCTGTGACTTGGTTTCTGCATAAGGAAAACGGGGCTAACATCGCAGGTTTGCAGACCACGTAGGAGTACTGAGTATACATAGTAAGCACTCAAGAAGTGTTTGTTCACTCTTTCCACCAAAGCTTTTGTCTGAGTGCTTGCTGGCCCCGTCCCACTCCAACGGCACAATAGCCTCTGAGGCAACCGGTCCTCTTCCCTCCTAAGGCCGGGGCCCCACTGGTGCCACTGTCTGCAGACCCCAGAGAAAACCGGGTGGTGTGTCCCACGCAGAGTGTCCTTCAGGGCCCAGAGTGCATACCCCAGGACGGCTCTAGAGTGCAAATCGTCCTAAGAGCCGTGTCCATGTTCACCGTGTGACAGAGCCCTAGGCTTGCGGCCATGCAAGGGAGGTCGTGCACTTCCCCAGACGTCCCCCAGGGACTCACCTGGCCTTTGGCGAAGCCCTCAAAGCCGTCGTAGATTGCCAGCATCTTGTGCCCATCCGCAATGCCCACACGCACGGCGGAGCGCACAGCTGCATTCATCCCGGCAGCGGGCGCCCCCACATTTATGATGGCCACGTTACAGTTGCTCTGCAAGGAAGGGGGTCACACTGTGTCCGCGCCACACATGCCACAAGCACATGGCAGGCGCGTAGCCTAGGAGGCGCGGGTCCGCGGGGAATGTGGGATGGCTCTCGGGACAGCGCGCCATGTCACCTACCTTCACAATCTGATCGTCTGGCAGCTTGATGGCGAGCCGCTTGTAAGTGTTCAGATTGCTCTCGAAGCTCCTGGAAGGAAAGGGTGCCATTGGGCCCAAGGTTAGAGGGTGGGTAGAACGTGAGGGGCTCCCCTGGGAGAACGGCCTGTGCCAGACGCAGACAGGCCGCACACACCTGCTCGGGGCGCTCGGGGCAAGGAGGCAGCCCTGGTATTTCCAGTGACAACGGGTACGTGCCACTTCCCATCTGCACCTCGCTGAATTCTCAACAACCCCACCGGCCGGAAAGCAACCAGTCCCCCAACTACCCATCAGGGCCCTCGAGCTGCAGAGCGGCGCCCTGCGGCCTGTCCCAGCCTCTGACGTTGTCCCGTGGGACGGAAGGAGCACAGCCCTGGAGCACGTGCGAGCAGCAGCCCGAGGAACGCAGGGCCCTCGGATAGTCACCTCCCGCGGAGCTGCACAGCGTCCTTGAATCTCCTCTCGTCCATGGCCTTCTGCACTTCCTGGGTCTTCAAACACACAAGGAAGAGAGAACATGTCAAGACTCAGACGTCTGCGGACGATGAGGGCTGCCGCGCCCTGCCGGCTCCTGTCCGCCCGCCCCCCTCACGCCGACCTGGCAGCCCAGGTCAGCGAGTCACCTGCCACTGCCGGCTGCAAGGGACACGTCTGGGCCTGCCCGGCTCAGGCGGCTTGGTAAAGACGGATTTGGGGGCGGGGGGCAGCAATGCCGGAGGGAGATGCTGAAATCTCCAGGACAGCAAAGCCAGAGCGAAACCAGGCTCCCAGACAGCCTTCTGAGCAACTCCTAATTTGATTGTGGCAAGCAAGCAGCATGGCAGAACCGGCCTCTCAAGGGACAGGGTCACAGGAGGTGGGGCAGCGGTGGTGGGGGGGGTGCTGGGGAAGCGCTCACGCCCGCCTCTGCCCCTCTCAACGGGAGGATCTCGGGCAAGTTACTCCCCTTCTGGACTTCAACTCTCTCAACTGTGCGCTAAGAGATACACCCCGACCTCCGCTGCCACCGTGCTGTTAGGAATGTGCCAGGCTCTTGACAGACAGCGGGTGCACGCGCACGCTCGCACACACATGTGTGCACATTTATTTACCCCCAGTGGCTTCTGGAAAGTGTTTCTATGGCTACTTTCAGTAAGCTCCTGGACGTAACTACGTAATCACCTAAGTCACACGATACGTTCACTCAGAGCTGCCGGAAACGCCAAGGGAAAGGATGGTCACGGATAGGTTTTGGAGAGTAAAGACAGGGACAACGTCTAATGCAGCTCACAGCCACCTCCTCAGCTGGCCAAGGACCTAGAAAACCATAACCTGTTTCTCTACGTCCAGGGCACCCCCTCCCAGGGCCTGAAGGAGGCCAGGGCACGTCAGGATGTCACCGGCGTTAGCTGCTCCATGGCCACATCTCCGATTGGAAGGTCCTTAGGGGACAGGCGGGCAGGAGCGGCTGAAATCAGAGAGCTTCAGCCTTGTCCCCCTGCCCCCGGGACGCCCTCCCCCAGAGTCCCCACAGACCTGTGTTCCTACGCGTTGTCCTCGTCTGCACGCATTCCCTCCTGACAGACTGACCTCACCTTAGTGGAGGCTACGCTATGTGCCAGGGACCCGCGACCTCAGAGCCTCCTGCCTCCCCGCGGGTAGCAGCTCGTGCCCAGGGGACGCTCACTGAAGCCCATGTTGGACTAATCCGTGAGCGCGTGGACGCCCAGAACTCACCATCTGTACACACTCCACCAGCGGCAGGCGCACGGCCTGGTTCCCACTCAGCGACACCACGCAGGCCGGGGTCTCCGGGGTGGCCTGGAGAAGGGCGACCACAGCCTCCACCCCCATGCGACTGGCCTGGAAATGACCCATCACGAAGGTCAAAGACAAGGTCAAAGGCCAAGGCAGCATGCCCTCCCATCCCCGCTCCACAGAGGCACCACCAGGGTGCCTCCAGCAGACACACCCGTGAGCCAACCTGCCTTCCATCCTCCTGGACTGGGTGTTACTTTTAACCCCCCTCCAACAAGGAGATTTGCACCCCACTAGGAAGTGGCTGGTGCGGGGGAGTGAAGGGAAAGGTCAGAGGCGCAGAGAGCACCCAAGACCAACACCCATGAATGTAGACTGGATCTCTGCTGACCCCGGGGCTTGTGTCTAGGCACCTGCACGCAGGCTTTGTTCTCTGGAGTCCCGGTCATCCTCAAGCCCCACGTTTGGGGAATCTGTGTGACTGGGGGCCAAGCATGGTTAGCATGTCCAGGACAGGCCACCCACACACGGCTCAGGCCGAGCGTGGTTAGCATGTCCAGGACAGGCCACCCACACACGGCTCAGGCCCAGATGCTCTGAGCGGGATGGTCTTTGTGGCAAACCGTTCCTCCTCACTCCCAGGTGAAGGCACCTGACAATTTCCACCCTCACTTACCAAAATCCTGTCAAAGGCCGAAGGAGTCCCGCCTCTCTGCACGTGTCCAAGGATGGTCACCCGCGTGTCGTACCCCAGCTGTTTGACCACGAGCTGCAGGAAACACAGCATGTAACACAGGAGGTCACCTCATACAGGGTGCTGGGGCCCCAGAGGTCTTTCTACTCTTGCTTCACAC